>NW_027109405.1:1013258-1031095 GCF_000696795.3 Halyomorpha halys
TATATTCAAAATAGCTTCTTATTAGTACAAATAAAAAAAAAAAAACTTTAATAGTAATAAACTAAAAATACTTGCGTTCTAAATATATTTTTAAGGCGGAACTGAAAGATTACATTTTAAGTGATATGCAATTATAGATATCACAAAAAGGGAGACAGAAATTGGAAGGCTAAAAAAACCAGAACATTTTTCTTTCAACATAACCCAATGCCTATAAAATTATCCGCTATTGTCAATATCATAATCACCTCTATAACCACCAGATTTTTTTACTAAAATTATTTCCCGAATAACCATGGCTTTAGTAACAGCTTTACACATATCATATACAGTGAGAGCGGCAACACTCACACCAGTCAGAGCTTCCATTTCAACACCAGTCTTACCTGTAGATTTGGCAGAGCATGTTATAACAACAGTTTCATCTTGCTCATTTAGAGTACAATTTACTTCTAAGTGAGATAGAAAAATGTTATGGCAAAGAGGAATGAGGTCGGACGTTTTTTTAGCACCAATAATACCAGCAAGCTGTGCAGTAGTTAAAACATCCCCTTTTTTCAACATGTTTTCTTTTATCAATTGAGTTACTTTAGGACCAACATAAACTTTTCCTGAAGCTACAGCTAACCTTTCAGAATTAACTTTTTCTCCAACATCGACCATTGACACCTTCCCTTCAGCAGTTACATGAGTTAGTTTTGATGAAGTGCTCATTTGACAAATATGAGGTCGGTTAATAAATCTTGGAAGAGAATAAGAATTTAATGGTGAGTTAATTAGAAAATATTGGTTAAGAATATTGAAACCAGTTTTCCTTAAATTATGATTTCTTCCAGTGTCCATCTTACAATCTGAAAATCATAAAATATAAGCAATTACAATAAAAAAATAAGAGGATAAAATCTGAAAATTATATTACACCATTAATTACATAGTTTTGAAATAGGATTATCATATTAGAAATCAAAAAATTTAAATTAAAGAAAAAGGAAATTATAGAAAAATTATATTTAAAAAAAGGAGTATTTTACTAATTTAAATTAATAAAAATACATTCAATACATAATAGTACTACCAAGAAATAATTAAGTGCCATAATGAACATAGGTATATACATAATATACATATATATACATAATGAAAAATATTATTGTTCATTAAAATTAGTATGAAATTGATAAAGATGTTCCAAAAATTCCCATTTAATTTTAAAATATTGGTAATAAACTGTAATTTAAAGGAAAAAATAAAATAATAAATATGACCAACACCAGGGTACATCAATCCTAACTACTCAGTTTTTTCTTCAGTGAAGAGTTATTCATTTCAGAAAACTTGTAAAAGTTTCTGATTCATTCACACCACAAAAGTAAGAAAATGTATATATAGACAAATAAGTATCAATATACAAGTTTTAAAATGTTATTGTTATTTTAACTTTAAAAATATATATATATTAGACAACCCAGTTTAGTAATTTACACCTACATAAAGTTCCCAATGCTATTATTTTAAATAGTATTTACGCACTTGAAATCACCCACCAATCAGAATCATAGGTCGATTAGGCATCTGAGCAAGGTTCATCATGCCTGAAAAAATTATATCAATCGAATAACTAAAAATAAAATTAAAAAATACATCTACTTATTTATTTATATCCCAATTATTTCCAAATAATTTTCAAATAGATTAATGATTTTTTTTTTGTAAAATAATAATATTAATCTAAAATAATAAACAAAGAAACTTATAAAATTAAATTCTGAATTCATGCTTCCAGCATCTTGACTACACGATAACAGAAATAATGATGAAATAAGATCTTCATGTCCTTAAAGTTATTTTTCAAGTATTCTGTAAGGTTATCATTGACTTTATGGTATTGAAAAATAGAATCTCTGTAAATGTACTGGTACTGGTAATGGTGGGGGGAACAAGTCCAGCAAGTGGGCCTATTGGTCCTTTTTGCCTCTGCAAATCTAAGAATGATGATCGTTTTGAGGGATAAATAAAGAAATTCACTTTTTGCCTGATTAAGAAACTGTATTTGACATTTGCACCAATGTTCTGAGTATTATGGAAAGGTCGTGAAGGGTGGTAATTGAGAAAGTTTTCAAACTCCAACCAAGAAACATGCTTAAGAATGAACTTGGGAAAAGAAATGTTTTAGGAAATCTCAATAAGATTGTGATACAAAAGGAAAGACATTGGATTTGAGGATATTAAATTTTGGGGAGAATCTATGATAAAAAGGACAAGCCATGTATTTCCAAAATGATATGGTAAACTGTACAACAATCAATAGTGGTTGGGGACCAACTTTTCTATTTTTATTTCCACCTTCAGATCCTTTGCATTAATATAATGCCCAGAACTGTCTCAACCAAACAGACGATGCTCTTGCAAGTTTCACCAGGTTTAACAAGATACAGCCCACTCTTTATGATCCCACAAAATGTGAGGTAGACAATTTGTTGGATTACCAAATATTCTGGAGAACTGATGACCTCATGAAAACAATGTAAAATTAGGAAATAATGTTGAAATGATGCAAAGCTAAATTTATCTAGTGAACATTGCTGTAACTTATGGTTCTCGTTTAAAAATTTTCAAGGTATTCACCCTGGTTTTTATCCACTTCCCCTGCATTGATATCAGCCTCTCTAGATTCTCGATTGAAGGGTTCACTTGTTTCCAAATGAGAACTTTACCATTTTAATAAAAACACTGTAACTGCATAAAATAAAGTGTAGACAGCTTCAGTTAGACAGAAGGACTAAGACCTTTGTTAAGGAAATTATTAGTCTCCTGTTCAAATCAAAGCAGATCTTTTTTCCATAAAAACTAGAATAACCCCAAAAAGTGTCTTTACAATATTTTAGAGTAAAAAAAATATTACATTCCATTTAATCTAAGTTTAAATTAAATATGAATATGAAATGTATTCAGATTGAAATTCTGTACAACATTATGGAATGTATTATTTCCACTATATTTATAAAATATGAATATATGAAACAATTTATTTACCAGCATGTTGTTTTTTCTTTCTTTTAACTGCAGCTCCAATCATCAATAAAAGATCTTCCTCACTACAACCGTTCCTCAAGGCATCTCTTTTCCATTATAAAATCATATCAAGTAAGTTTCATAACAAGCAAATTAAATTCCAAAATTGAAAGATTTTTCCTCACCTCAATGATATTTCTGAATTTCCAAATAAACAAACTTTTAGACTTCCATCAGCCATTAAACGAATTCGGTTGCAGCTTCCACAAAAATGTTCACTCATTGATGTAATGAATCCCAACTGCCCTTTGAAACCAGGTACATGATAAGCCTGGAAAATTATGAAATTATGATTATAAGAGAAAGTTCCATGGCTTACAGTAGCTTTCTGGGCCCATTAAAGTTAATGTTAATCAATCCTTGTCAAAAATACAACCTTTTTCTTTATAGCTAATTTTTAATCAGCATTGATTCATTCTTTAATAATCACTGTGAATTAAAAAAAAAATCCTTCCTATATATATAAAACAGCATTAATCAAATTACCTTAGAAGTGTCATTAGGGTTATTTGGCAATGCACTGAAGTTTGGATACTTTGCCTGTATCATAGATTTCATTTCAGAAAAAGGAATCATTTTCTGGGTTTCCCATTTGTTTCCAGTGAAAGGCATATATTCAATGAACCTGACATCAACAGGTCTGTCTTTAGTGAATTCAACAAAATCAATGATTTCATCATCATTGAATCCTCTCATCGCCACTACATTTATCTGTGAACACATCATTTATGTTCGAAATATAGAATAAATAATTAAATTAACATTTATTCTATAAAACATATATCTAAACTTACCTTCACAGGATTATAACCAAGTTGAATAGCTAAATCAATACCGGCTATAACCCTAGCCCAGCCTTTTC
Organism: Halyomorpha halys; assembly: GCF_000696795.3. Lineage (NCBI taxonomy): Eukaryota > Metazoa > Arthropoda > Insecta > Hemiptera > Pentatomidae > Halyomorpha > Halyomorpha halys. The sequence goes on from NW_027109405.1 coordinate 1,017,193, forward strand.
TTCTAGTAATCCTTTCATATTTCTCAGATTTCAGAGTGTCTAAGCTGATATTCAAAACATCTAACCCAGCTCTTTGTAAATTAACCAATTGTTTAGTTAAAGTGACACCATTCGTGGTAATAGCAACTTGCTCAAGACCACTAATATTCTTCAAAGATTCTAGAAAATGTTTAGATGTCATTGAATTTAATTAGGTCAAAATTAAAAACAAACAATTCAAGTAATAAAAATTATGAATTACAGTCATAATTGAAAACAAGACAAGACCTGAGCATATAAGATGCTTACTAAGCACAAGTTTGATTTTTCTTCAATTTTTTTTTTTTTTTTCACGGAACGGCCTTTCAAGACAATGCGAATATCATTACTTTTTCCTTCTCACTTTTTCTCTTCTTCTCTCCCATTATTTTCTCATCATTTCTGCCTGTCTTTGCTTCCTACCCAACCATGCAGTGATTCATCAATTGTTTAAACAACAACTTTCAATTGTTTTAAATATAATACTTTCTTTATTCGCCGCAAGAACACATATTCATTTCAATTTTTTTCCGTACTGTTCCCTATCCAGGCAGTCCTTATCTGTTATTTTCAATTTCTTTGTATCCTCTCTCATTTAATTCACATATCCTCCTACGCTCTTATATTCACGGATTATGTCAAAGAGTTTCTTGTTTAATCTGCTTTAGTCCATTCTCATCACGTGCCCGTAGAATTTCAGTCTTCTGATTCTTATTTCAGTTTCCAAGTCATTTATCTTCCTGTGTTTTCTTGGGCCCATAGATTCCCCTCAGGATCCTTCTCCCTATTTTCAGTAATTTTTCCAGGCTATATTTTAAACAATAAAATTTAGCTTAGTTCCAGAATGCAAGTTCCTGACTTATATATAAAAGCTTCAAACGAAACAGATTTTAGTAAGTGATTACATATAATTAGCTAACACAGATACCCCCTAATTCCTAAAACCCTAAAATTTTGAATATAAAAAAATTTAAATATACAAAAACAACACCAATTTCAATTGCAGCAACAATCACTTCATGTTGATGTTAAAAGATTTCTTCTATAAATGAAAAAACTTTAACTTCACTAAATTGAATAAAGAAGTGTATTGAAGTTAAATTTACCTAAATTAAATATAAAAAAGTGTTTGAGTGCAAAATTTGTTGAAAATAATGATTATTAAGTTTTTCTTTATTTGCTAAAAATTCTAATACATTTTATGTTTTATTTGCAGTTGGTTTTATAAGCATAATAAACAAAGATACTTATATTTCTTAGTTTAGAATTTTGTTTCATTTGTGTTTACTGTTCTTTGATTAGAAAAAAAAGTTAAAACATAAACACACTTAAGGTTATTAGTTAAATAAATCCTAAATTGTAAAGTCATGTCAGGCTTGAGTGAGGTCAGTGTCAACTGCCTACTCCCAACTTTAGCTTAAAATAATTAATTCTAGAAGATCTCTCAACCAGCTCCTATCTTTTTTTCCCCAATATATCAAACAATAGTTAGTATTTTGTAATTACAGTAAAAAAGTCATGAATTTTAATATCATTTTATTAGGAAGTCTGTATTTTTTTTAATAATATTTTTTTAGCTCTCCCATAAATTCGTTAGGAATAGGTGCACGTGGGCTTCAGTAAGTGCAAGTATTGAGTCCTGTCTAATACTTAAAGTTAAATGTTTCTGTAGAAGAGGATACAGAAGCTGATCGCTTAGGCTTAGGTACTTCTGTATAATGTGTGGACACCAAGTTATCCTTCCATCACAAGCGAATCTAAGTAATAATGGCCAAAATAATCAGTTCTGTTATTGTTGTAAATAATGCCAAAGAGTCAATGAAGTCTGAATGATGATATGAGTAATTTAGTTACAATCATGGCCAGGTCCATTATTCAAAAAAATAGTTAGACATTGTTTGAGTCAAGTGGTTTCATCAAGTATCTAATACCAAAGCTCTTTCATTAAAGAACTGGCTAGAAATGGGTTAAAAATCCATTCAAACGCCCTCAAATATTTCTTTCAAAAACCCAAATTCGAAATTTTTCATGATCGAAATATATTCCCTTACTATATATATTCTCCAAATAGATAAGTGAAAGAAAAAATGTCCAGCACTAAAAACACTTAGTTTTAAACAGTTAGGTCCAGTGGAACCTATCACAGCAGAAAATTCAGATTATATGACCACTTCACTAAATCTTGGTTGATTGTTTACAATTTTATTTTAGTCTTTGTGGTTTTTGATCTTCTAAAAACTGGCAAAGCGGACCTCACCATATTAGTAACTGAGCTACACATATCAGCATGTCTGGTGAGAATAACTATGTTTTCTGCATAGGTTGATCACAAGTGTAAGTTGGAAAGTATTTTTTTTTTAATATATTTTATAATTATACTTATGCTAAATAACTGCACACAATTTATTTAATATAATAAATTCGTGTATGTGTTCAGTTTATACACAATCGTAAATATATTCCTATTTGGTAGTTTATTAGGGTAAAATTAAATAAACTAACGATGTCTTATGTCCTAACGAGCTGCAACCATGACAGGAAGGAGAAGATACCCAACTTGATACAGACTTATTCTAGCCAATCAGGAAGAATGAAATGTCACAAAATAAAAGTCAGCCCACTGAAGCTGTATTTAAAGTAGTAATACTTGAGATTTGAGGGTATGCCTATACTGCCTCAACATGCTCACCAACGAAGTCATTTAAGCAGATATTATATTAATTTTCTGGTTTAATCATAAGATTGCATAAAAAAAATTAGTAAAACTGGGCAATCACAATGCCCATTAAAATACTTTTAGCTGTATATTTGTAGTTTTCTTTTTTGCTTAAAATTGTAAAATGTTTGTTAAACGGCTGAACAATTTTGTCTCAGGTCATTATAAAATCATTATGTGCAAGTAATATGATACTACATTTACAATAAATCATAAACAGGTCACTTTGTCATTGGAGATAAGAAAGATAACAGTATGATTTATTTTATTCCTTTTCTACTAATAAGTGATAACAAAAAGAGGAGGTTAGTTTGCTGTGATGATCACTATATTTGAAAACTAGTTCCCAAACAACATACCCGAGCAAGTCAGGGGAGGGTATTCTGGAGTTTCACTAATTTTAACAGGAGGTTATACATAAAGATAATTTAAGATAAAAAGGGTTATAAGAGATTTTTTAGTTTTTAGTACACTGACAATATGTGAAAAGCTCCACATCAAAATGGATTTTATCTATTTCTAATTATGACAATCAAAAACTTTTAGAACTGAAAAAAAAAAAACTTCAGAATTCATTTTCCAGAGAAAAGCGCTCTGTAGAACATGTGGCAAGAAACAATATGATCCATAACGTTTTATACTTTCACCTCTTATAGTTTACAATTTCCAAGCAAATTTAAATTTGTCACAAAATGGGCAAAATGCATTTTGATGTGGAGATCTTCATATGTTTAAAAATCAGAATATCATTTATCATTAGTTATTTTATAATTTTTAATTGATTAATGAGCTGGAATTGTATGTTACAACTTTCAACCAGCGTACAGCAGGCCAAAAATTATCTGACTCTTCTTTCGTTTTTATAAATAATGTCCCTTGTGTCACATGCGTTATCCCACTATTGTCAGCAATATTATTATTAAATCATAAAGTATACTACAGCTTAAGTAATAGTTTAATTTACATAATTGTAACATACGAGGTTATTCCAACCCATGATACAATTATTGGTCAAACAAAGTGACTGTTATTGATTAAATTAAGAAATGCTTTCAAATTACTTTTCACACAAAGGCATATGAATACAAAATAATATATACATCTAAAATTACATTTTATTAGGATATAAACAAAAAATCATTGCCAAGAGACACTTCTTGGAAAACAGGAATAGTATATTAGGTTGAGTACTTACCCAACCTTCCTACCTCGGAGGTTCATAAAAAGATTATAAAAATAACTGGCTCAATAATCTCTTTAGACAAATAACTTAGAAAAAATGAAAACAATATTAAAAATACAATGGGAACATTAAGTTTTCAGTTGAAAAATTTCATACAATATTAAAATATTGTATTTTTCTCAATCTAATACAATAATATTCTTACCCACAATATGCAGTAAATCTTTATGTATAGTTGGTTCCCCACCAGTGAGTCTTATTTTGTTCACTCCTTGTTTTACAAACAATTCTGACAAAGTTAATATTTCGTTTGTTGTTAGCAATTCAGGTTTTTTAGTCAATTTTACTCCTTCTTCTGGCATACAATAATTGCCTATCATCAAATCAGAACTCATAAGACAAAGCAGAATATCGGTGCAAATAAAATAAACCCAAAAAAATTAAATAATTGCACAACAGATTATAATCTTATAAAAATACATATATCAAAAAGAAATGGACTTAACTTTTATAACATTAAAAATAAAAAAATTCTAATTTGAAATTAAAGCAAGCAATAAATTAAAAGGATGGGAACCAAGGAATATAAGTAAAAATTTTGATAATTAGAGGTTTTTTCCTATCTATTAGTACCTGAACCAATTTCATGCTTTAGTCTTAATAAATATATCAGCAATTAAGTAATAATTATTAATAATTTTACAATTTAGTTGATAACAAAGTGTGAATTTCTTTCAGGCACAGATGCCAAAAAAAAAGTCTTACTCTCAACATATTTACTTCTAAGCATTAGTATCTCACCCATTCAAACATAAACAGTAAATAATTCTCATATTACGCTTTAAAACTTAAATTCATTCACAGGAAGTGATCATGTAACTACCTGGAGAGCAATGTAATTGAGAATTTTTAAAATCAAAATTTTAAACTTTATCACTATTTAAAATCATACATCATTTCTTACATCTGAGATTACACTTCTCTGTCAGTGATATGCGCAAATAAGTATGAACTCGTCCATGATTATCAGTCAAATAAGGTAACTCTTTAGGATTATGAATATCATTGTTTGAAATTTCAGATGGCACCTGTGAATATGACAATTTTTTTAGGATACCTAACAAACTTTCATATATTAAATAAATGTGATTTATATCCTTACATATTTTGTACTGGAAAAACACTTTTTCAGCAAAAAGTTTTGTTTTCCAAGTCCTCTTGAGAAAAATGAATATTGAAAGAATATTTGATTAAATCTCATAATTAAGAAAAATCATAAATACATTTAAGACTGAATCAAGATTAAGATATCTTTTCTTTGAACAGCTAGCTTAATTAACTAATCCAGCCATGTTATATAACATAGATTGCCTTGATTCTTGCATCATTTTTAAAATCAAATATACCATTATTTTTTTACTCCATTTTAAATAACTAAAAAGTAACTTTGCTATTATTTATTTTCTTTTAATGATCTTTAGATAATCAAAACATTCAGTATCTTTATCAGTAGTTGTAACAATGTTTTGAAGGCCAAAACCTACTAATAAATAAAAGGAACTTTTTAGAAAGACGTACAAAGAGGAACAACCTACCCTAGAAGCAGAAAATTAAACAATAAACAAGAGATCAGCTTAACTTTGTCAATGTACAGACCTTGGACGTTAGGGTTCTTCAGGTTGCAGCGGCCATGGGCATAGACAGTTATTTCCATGGGGACTTATTTCCATCCTTCAAAAACCTGTCTGTCCCACTCCAGAAAATATTTGAAAAAGAACTTGTAAAGAGTAAAAATTGATAACTTCTTAATATCATGTAATCAGACTTCTTAAAATGATAATAAATAGTTTTAAACCAGAGGAATTGTATAAGTTGTTCATAATATATTTTCAATTACATAGATTAAAACATTAATGAGCTAACATAGTCGAGAGCATGAACCTCCTATACAAGAAGAAACATTTCCAGATAAAAATACATGAGCGATAACCCTTATCGTTCAGTTTGGAAAAATAAGTTTGATGCCGTATTAAATATACTGCGAACATATTTCCGTATTTGAACACATTTCGAAAATAGGATCCAGATGTACTGCAGTAGACGCATCGTTAAATAATGTTCTAATAGAATTTGAATAGGAAATGGACGAATTTTGAAAGTTCATTTTTATCACAACTTATTCAACACGGTTGCGAATATTTACATATAGTTTTTAAAAAATTAATTTTTATTAAGTTAAGGGGAAGATGCCCCCCCCTTGCGCCACGCACATGTCTCTTACTATAATTTAATTTACTTTATTTTTGGTAAGAATATTGTATCTCAAAAAAGATACCTTACTTTTAAAAAAAAAATGTATGCATATAAAGTAAAATTACAACTATCGTTATTATAATGTAGTTGCAAGCTTCGTTTTTATATTACCTTAAACCATATATTAATACTGTTAACAGTAATAAAATAATGGTAGTAATTAGAAGAGGGTCAGCAAGCTATTAAAATTAATATTCTCACAAACCGCTTATCAATCAAATTCCTACTACCGCCACAGAATCATTGTTAGTTGGCCGCCAACCTAAGATGTAACGTCCAAAGCTTCTGAAAGAAGGCAGACGTGACCTATATCCACCAAGATCTTAATTAAAAATAAGGATCGAAGTCATATATCAATATTTCTGAATTGAGAGTTATTTGCCAATATAAATAAATATCGGGAGATCCATGCCATGGTCTGATAATACCTGAAATGAATGAATGAAAAAATATGAAGATGTTCAGGGTTGCGGTGAAAAAGGAACAAAATAGTTTTATAACAAAATATTATTTATTCCCCGACGTTTCACCCCACTTTGCAGGGCTAAAAAGGTACAAAAACAACTAAGAACATTACAACAATAAGATACAAAAAAGTAAATTAAGGTAGGATATAAATATTATGTAAAAAAATAAGTGAAAAGAAAATTATATATAAATAAAACGAAGGAAGACAAAATGGTATTAATATAAAATAAACTTGAATAAACAATGATAAGAATAAAAAATTAAGTAACATTGATAAGAATAAACAATTACTAAACAATAAATAAACTAAGCGAAAAAAAAGAAAAGTAGAGTGGGAACAAAAAATATAAACACACTAACAGACAGAAAATGAAGAGGAAAGTTGAGATTAAATAAAGGTCGTCAAAGAATAAATAAAAATGAAATTAATAATGATGATATTAAATGACAATAAATGAGTTAAAACCAACAAAACCACTTAACTATTCAAGACGATAGGTTAAACAGACGTTAACAATAAATCGGAAGCGCGGAAGGTTATATTTCTATTGCAAATACGTTGCGTATACATGAAATAGAGATAAAAAAAAATGAAAAACAATACAAGAAAGATATAGAAATATGATAACTATAATAATTTTCTAATTTAGGAAAAACTAAATATAAATAGAATGAAACATTACGTAACTAATCATATAATAATAAAATGAAATTCAACTTATATTTCATTATAGACTTTTTAATTTATTTAGTTATATGAAAAAAATGGTTTAAATAAAATAATAAAAAGGTCTAGAATATCTAGGATGGCATATTAAGTGGCATTAAGTTCTCCCCCTTTAGATTTTTATTTATTTTGACACAGTAAAATTGAAATTTTCATTTATTTTTCTATAGCTGGTTTGATGCATGATTTCATGGTTATATTTCAGAAAAAAAAAAGTGAATTTGCAGATATTTAGGGTTCTTTTTGAATTTTCTAAGAGATAATGCATGGTTTCACCCCTGGTTGTATTCCATGACCTTATATATTAAGTGACTTCGATTACTCACTTTTTAATAGAAATTTCGTTTTCGAGTGGAACTTTAAAGTTTTCAGAATATGAAATTGATATTTAAGGTCAACCTTGTCAAATCGACGTGGGTTTCCTGAAGTGGGGATGACTCCTATAAATTTTACAGGATTCTCTCTTCTGAGTCTGTTCGGTTGAAAAAGTCGCTTGATGTAGATTTGCTTGATGGCGCCGCCTCTCTCTAGAAAAAGCTGCATGAAGTACTTGATTCACAGGATTCTGCAGATCTGGAGAATAAGATAAATTGGGTTCGATAAAATTTCCCAACTTGTTAAAATGCTTAGTTTTACTGTAGCAATACACACTTATTTCATTAGTAAAATTATTGTACTAACAATGTATCTTTTTAAAGCAGAATGTACTTCGTGGAGTTAAGACTTTTCCCTCATGAATGTTTCTAAGAGCATTTAATACAAATTTTCAAATTTCTGTGTAAGTTCTGGCCAGAATGTATCTGAACAGGGATTCAGCGAAAAGCCAGGTGGACTTCGCTCGTGTCTTCGGTCACACGCTTTGGACATTCATGTTCACTTAATTAAGTAAATTTTGATTTTCCCTGATAATTTTTCTTTTTATTACTCTTTCAACCCGATGAACCTACAATACAGCCCTAAAAACCCAACAGTAACATCCATAACCAAAGCAATTTCGGTTAAAACCTTTCTCCAGTGACCTCGGTATATTCATATTCTTATTTTGGAAATCCTTATAAAACATATGTGCTCTTTCCGCGGTTCCGTCTAATTTCAGAAACATTTGAGATTCCTTTTACGATTGGCGGGTAAGCTCTTTTCCACTGCTCCAACAAACTATAATCTGGCCTCAATAAAGTTATTTGAGCTTAATTTTCTGTTGTATACTGTTCTTTATGATCAAAGGAAACCACACTTTTGAAAATGTTTTTTTTCCTTCTCATAGAATAAAATCTGAATATTTCGTCGAATTTACTATGCCGAAATTCAGATTAAGCTAAGCTAAATAGTTTTTTTAGATACCGCTTCCTATCCAACATCATACTTTAAAAACCATACAACTTGATTATCTGCCTGTTTTTCAGTCTAGAATTGGAACATAGTCCACACGAACTTTTTTGTAGCATTTAAAGCCTGATGTCACCTCATCAAGAAAAATAAATTCACGTATGCTAAAAAAATCTAATTGCATCAGAAGTCATTCTACCAATCCCAAAAGAAACCTCTTCTACATTTATACTGAATTAAAATTTATTAAATGAAAACGTTTTTCTTGAAATTTTCTTTTATCCAAACAGAATCTTCACAAATAAAGTGTAATTTATTAAAACTTTTCGCTATTGGTCCACCTATTAGGCCTCTTAAGGTAGATTTAGTTAAGCCATACCACATTTCTTAAAGAAAATTTTACCTTCTTGTGTAATTGGAACTTAATTGGAATGATTAGTTTTTGATTGATCACTTCCCATTTAGCAGAAACATGATATCCTTAAAAAAACAGACAATATAAATTTTCTCCTTTTTCATCCAGGTCTGTTGCTCATCTGCTGCCGACAGGTCTGTAGATCCTAACAGATTCTGAATAAAAGTTAATAGTTTAAATTAAATTGTATCTTTAAATTTCCCTATCAATTATTTTATCGTGATATATTTTTGATGAACAAAAATTTATTTTTTAATAACTTAAAGTTCGCTGTGATTATGTAGACCCATGAAACTTATTGGAACATCAGTAATATTTTATAGGGAATCACAATATTACATTTTAGTGAGACTTCTAATTTCTTTTGAAAGTGAATAAGCTTCTATAAATTTCTTGATCAAATATCATTGCCAAGTATGCATATATATATTACTTAGACTTATATAGATTTATTATTGTAAATAATTCGTTGGCAAGAAGGTGAAAAGTGAGTTTGAGAATAACTTAGAGATTAAAGAATTATTATGTGAAGTTTAACAATTATACAGCTGAACGAACCCTTATTGATCATATTCCAATCATGCTATAGTCTCCGCATTTAATAACTATTTTTGAATGTCTTTAATTTTGTATTACGATTTATGAAAATAAGTTAGAACAGTCGATAGATAAAATCAGACATGTCTGTTAATGGTAAAGCTATGCTGTCCTTGAAGGAGGTAAATTTAAATCATTACTGTACTCCTCCTTTTTGAGAATGATAACAAATTGATTTAAACATTACTTTAGTTTTTCTTGAGGAAGAAAGTTTTAAAATTGTATAAAGACATCCTCTTATGTATTCGTGAAGTCCCATCTCAAGAAGATCAGAAAGAGCTAAGGGAGTGGGTAAGGAGAGATTTCAAAGCCAACAAATATCACAAGGATCAGGTATTTTAATTATTCAAACACAATGCTTGTTCCTCTTTCTTTTTGTTATTAAATTATTTTAATATTTGTTTCACATTATGACCTTCCATCATGAATGTAATAATGGAACAGATGTGAATTATATATCTGTAGATAAGTATATCCTAATATTACCCATAATTAGTATAATAATCAATTATGATAATTGGAATTACTGAAAGCTTGTTAAATTAATAATGTACACATTCAGCCTCTTAGTTTATTAATATTTTCTCTATTTAACATAATGAACAATCTTAACGTTAATAGTTTAAATTAAATTGTATCTTTAAATTTCCCCATCAATTGTTTTATCGTGATATATTTTTGATGAACAAAAATTTATTTTTTAATAGCTTAAAGTTCGCTGTGATTATGTAGACCCATGAAACTTATTGGAACATCAGTAATATCATTTTATAGGGAATCACAATATTACATTTTAGCGAGACTTCTAATTTCTTTTGAAAGTGATATAAGCTTCTATAAATTTCTTGATCAAATATCATTGCCAACATATGTATAAATTTTTCTTTTATTTTCATAAATATTTTCATTCATAATTTAGCTTTTGTACTTAAAAGTTATTATTTTTGTCATTTATTTTCAAAAGCCAATTTCACTTTTCAGTATGCAATCAAATCACTGCTGAAGTATGGTGAAAGGTCATTAAAAGAATTACGCCAAAATTTGGAGTTTACGAGGTGACAGTTTCACAAAAACTTTTATCTTCAATTTATATTATATAATATTAATGTCATTCTATTTTTATTTGTTTCTTTGTAATATATCAATTTATTGGAACTGATGCAGTTTTGTAAAGAATCTCATTATACCCTCCCATTTTTAAAAATAAATCAATGCTTGTTTTTACTTTAGATTTAAATAAAATAAATGTAATAAAAATTAGTAAAGTTTTTACGTAATATCAATCCCAGTCTAATTTACAGGATAAATTTTCCTTTCAGACCTGGATGTTGAGTTATAGTAATAATATACCGACATGTAAATGGCTAAGATAAGTATAAAAGGAAGACTACAGAATAATATTGCTGTGCATTGACAATACCTGGTTCAATAAAAAGTTAAATTTAATTGAATATGTACTGCGGTTATTCATTAATGGTATTTGCTCGCTCATATAGCAGGTAAAAGGGGTCAGTTTGCAGCTGGGGCCCAGTAAGGGTCAAGGGAGCACTTACCCTCCAATAAGAATGATAGAGTATTCCTGAACAGGTAGGACACCAGATGGACGGCTCCAGGTAATGTCTCTTTTTTCCTGTCTCATAATTACAGAAGTACTCAAATGATTCCAGAAACCTAAAGGAATAAAACTATATAGTAAAACTTGCACGGCTAAACAATTCTGTGACTTCGTCTTTGACTGTACTAAAACTTCAAGGGAAGTCCACTTAATACCATAGCAATCTAAGACCTTTGAGCAATATAATATACATATTGATGGCAGACTTTTCTTTTCTTATTCTTTTCAGCGTTTGAACAAATAGTCAAGTTACCTCTAATAATATACAAATTGAAGAACAAAGAAGCCCAGAATAAAAATTACAAGATTTATTTTAGACCAATACTTTGATTGTGGCCTATTTAACTTGAAATTGATTCTACACTAAACTAAGAGCTTGGAAATAAGGGTCAAGTATTCATGTATGATTTGCTATTGTGATAATAATATTAAATTTATACTGAAGATACTATTATTAAGTGAACTATGATTAGCTATTGTGATAACATTAAAACTTAAGCTGAAGACCGTATTATTAAGTCAAAAGGAATAGGATTGTTATGATATATAGGACTGTTTTGAAACGTCCCCAATAAATTTAATCAGAGGCTGTTTCATTAACAAAAAAGTTTTACAAATGTCAAACTTTTTGAAAAAATTTACTGCAGCTCTTGATTCTGAATCTGCATATTGTATACAAGTATTTACCAAATAAGAACATAATTTTTAAAAATAAATAAAACCGTTTGATAATAAAGAATTTATTTTTTCAATTATTGTAATATTCAGCATTAACAATGTGATGAATATAATCTAAAAGAAGAAGGCATACTGGTTAAAAATGTAAATTGCTATCAGATTACACTGAGGTAAAGAGCATTGTGATAGTGTAAAAAATAAGTAGTAATGTTCCTAAAATAGTAACACACAGTGATATTGCTTGTCTTACAGAAGACACTGGTACTTTTGAAGATAAAAATATGTCAAGTGTTGCTCTTATTATGTATTGCCCATCAAAATAAAAACATGGAATGATATTTAATATGGCTATGCCAGATGAGAAAATTGTTATGAATTGGCATAGTTTAGTGATAGCATCTGGCAGAGCTGAAGGGAGGAATGAGTAAAGGCTAATAAAATCAGAAGTCTTGACTGAGTTATAAATTTCGGCAGGGCCACCTAAGTATAATACAACAGGTCTTTGAGTCCTATAAATTCTTATTAGCTTTGTAGAATTCTCAAGTGAAGGTCTAAAACAATGTAGAGATGGAAGACAATCAGAGGCAGAAAGGCATGTGGATGAAGAGAGCTCAACAACTTTTCTTGCAAATAGACATGAATGCTGAGGTAATGGGAGAGGTTCCGACTCGCTTCCAACATATTCAAAACACAAGTGATGAGGACTATTGTTACTACAGCATTCAATAACACTCTCTGACAGATGTTTGGCTGAAACATACAAAAGCACCATAACCCATCAGACTTCTTGTTTAACTTCTCACAGGTTTTTAGCAATATTATAATAGTTGAGAAGATTATAGTTAGGGAGCGATCAAAACAGTGATTTATTTATCGTTAGCTTACAAGTGAAACCCATTAAGTCAAGATTTTCTAGTTTTGAGTTAACCCAGTCTATGTTCAAAAGATTAAACTCCAAACAATTTATTAATACCATAAAGATCTGCTAATAAAAAGTAAAATTACTATTTTCATAACATTAAAAAAAATATTTTTTTATCATAAAATGTCTTAAATCTTCAATTTTCAACTTAGTGTATTTCACTAGTAAACCAATGATATATAAACAACTAAAATTTAATAGAAATACAAATAGGTAGATTCGAGTAAAAATAGGAAAAAAATCGTAGGTATAGGAGGAAATTGTTTTTAATTTATGAATTCTACCCAGTAAAAAAAAAAAAACTTTTTTGCACTAATTTCTGTGGCATGTTTTGAGTGTTACTATCAAATAGCTCGATTTTTTTTTGTTTATTTGAAACTTTAGTCATTTAGGCTGAATCCACATAGGGTAGGTCAAGAAAGGGATCCTAAGAAGTAAGGTCATTATCAACCAACCCGTCAGGGTACCATGGCTCGGGGATTGGAAGAAGTTCCTATATAAAGAGTTTAAACAACATAAATTAGTTAGCAAGAATGGTTTTCTAGAAACCAGAAAATATTCAAATGATTATATTTTATATTAACATTTAGGAGTTAGTATTAATAATTAAGTATTCCCAACAATATTTGGACTGATGAATGGTGAAACAAGTAGAGAATTTAAGAGAAGATAACACAGAATTATGGGTGAAAGTGTACCCTGGAAATATTATTTTAAAAACAGCATGAAAGTAATTCCAGGTTATGTCAACCTTAAATGGAATTTATAATCTTTAAATTTCTTTCTTGAGACTGGCAATTTTTTACTAAATAATTCAACAACACTATCCAAATTATAGTCTCAAAACATTTATTTCATTCACATGTCCAACGTTTCGGCCAATTCGGCCATCTTCAGGGACAATCTTAATTTACTCAGAGACATA
>NW_027109405.1:1031310-1058243 GCF_000696795.3 Halyomorpha halys
TAGATGTAAATATTTTGACCTGGGCAGAATGGCCTGTATGGAGTTTTTTAAAAGGGTTAAATGATATGTCTCTGAGTAAATTAAGATTGTCCCTGAAGATGGCCGAATTGGCCGAAACGTTGGACATGTGAATGAAATAAATGTTTTGAGACTATAATTTGGATAGTGTTGTTGAATTATTTAGTACTTAAATGGAATATTTCAAACAAAAATACTAATAATTCCATGAGGATATCCATCAAAAACAAACATTCCTAGCTCATATTTTTTGATAGAGACAAAATATTTTAATAATGAAAGATTTTCTTATGAAGGTTTGTAACTCTGTGCAATAAGCAACCCCATTTCAAACAGAGCACAGGCCAAAGGAACAGAATTACTAATAACACAACTGAAAATATCATAGAAAACTGATGAACAAGTTTCTCGCATTAGTGCTTCATCAAATAAGTAATGATAGTGCATACAATGTCAATTTTAATTTAAAGTAGTTTTTCAGCTGTCGGTTTTTTACTTTTATGGAAAGCAATTCCAGTAAAAAGAAAATGGTTTTAAGTGCAAACAAGACTGTCTACTCTATTACTTTGTTGGTGAAGTTGCAGCCAATCACTCTATCAACATATGAGATACCTAATTTATAAGCAAAGTAACAATTTATTCTTTAATCCCCAATCGTGCAATCACTGATGAGGCCCTTGCATTGCAACATGCTGCTCTCTGACTATTAATAATACTTTAATAAAACTGCTCTGTTTCTTGTGATACCTCAATCACTGTAAATCTGCTATAATCCATTTAGTCTCACTTGTCTCTATAATGCCCCACCAATGAGTCATACCTCCAATACATTTTGTTGATCTCACGAGCATTTTCTTTATGGTGATATCTGAGGATATATCTCACTAAAATCTAATGGTACTTGAAAAGAAAATATTCATTCTCGAATGGCATTCATACTTCTGTGTATGAATGTATGCACATGAATTCATGGCATGTGCTCTTGGTTAATTAAAAAAATTATATTGTAATTAACAAACAATTTAATGTTGAAAATTTTTTAATTTTTGCAGTTACCATGTTTTAGTACCGAATGGCTCATATGTGCAGAATGTTGCAAATCACTGCATGTACCATATACCATCCATAGAACCATTTTCTAGGTCCAAATAAATATAGGTACTGCATTTTAAGATATTAGGATTAAGAAAAGTATTCATTACTTTTACTGTTATGCCAAATATACTAACTTAAGTAGCTTATGATCAGAGAGATGTGCGAATCTCAAAAAAGACTTCATGGAATATAGTTGTTCTTTTTTAAATGTCGTAGTATGAAAAGAAAGGGGGAAGCAAAATTAATTATTCCTCTTAATTTTTATGTTTCTCTGAATGTTGGCTATCATCTCTTATTGTTTTTTGCCCTGATGAAGACCTGAAATTCAGGTCAAAACGTCGGCACGAACAAATAATTTTGCAGTGCTTCGTAAAAATACAGTACTTAAGTAACTGAAAAAGTCATAAACTACAGCAGTTATCATAAGTTAATCCCATTCTAGGACCAAATATCCAGCATTTTAAAACATTAAAATTAAGAAAATTGTTGCTCCAACTATTAAAATTAAGAAAATTGTTGCTTTAACTATTAAAATTAAGAAACTTGTTGCTCTAACTGTTTTGTAAGTCCAAGAATAGGGGAGAAAAGCGTTCCAAGTGTCTACCCAATCCTGAACTGTGCAACGCTCGATATCATGCGCAGTATATCAATCCGGAAGCTTGGTCCCACTTTGGCGTTCCCAGGTTCCGGACTGCTTCTTGGAACAAAGCTTATCTTAAAAGCTTAAGGCCTCATTTTGAAAAAGTAGATAACTGGAACAATTTTTTAAAAAATGAGACAGTCATTAGAAATATTATTTATAACTACTATTCTATACAATTTGGTGATTAGGTTGACCTATGATAATTATTTTTTAAATAAAATGGATAGTTTTAATAAATTAGAAAAAGTCCAAAAATTTTGATGTCTTGGGACAGTACCGCATAAGGACCACCACAAAAATTGGAGCAAACTAAATTTCTTCTTTATACGAGTAGAATAATGGTTCGGAACAATTTATTAGTATTACCTGGATTTTTTTTCAATCCACTTTAGTTCTTTTCATGATTCGATTGTACTGACCTAGTATATAATCTAATGTAAGTGAAAAGAACCTGAATTAGTCATGCAGTTGAGAGCCAAGAACTAAAGCTATTATGGATACTAAGGTTGCGGGCTCTTCTAGATCAGTTTGCCTGACCAAGACAGAAAAGTTTAAAATAAAAATTGAAACTGACAAGGATGGATGGAAGCGTTCAAGCAAGACTTTGGTAAATTATGGTAAAAATTGGGCTGGTAGTGATATTGGAATTAGTCAGAATGAGGATCGATGGACTGGAAGTTATCATGGTAGGCTGTGAGAATAACAAACAGAAAGGTTTAAATAAGAGCATAATTGATAAAGGAATAGAAGAAAAGATATTCAAAGGATTAGGCCTGGAAAAAAAACAAGCGCTGTATAAAAGTGATTAAAAGTTATGAAGATTTAAAAAAAAATAAGAATGTTTTGTCTGAAACTACCTAAGTATTTCTAAGAGTTTATATAACAGAAATATAAATATTACCTGGAACACTTTCATCATGTTCCCTGATAAAGCTATCAGGGATACAAAACCCTCTGTTGGTATCATGAAGAGCAAAGACTAGACATTCCTGCCAACTTGTGCTCCCATGAACTGGACAATCATTTAGCTGGGTGATTTTATCACCAATCAAAAGTCCTCCACGGCCGGATATTGAAGAATCCTTTGATTTCAAACAGTTTATAACAGTTAAAAATACTGAAAATACCTTGGTATACTGAAGTACATGATTTTCATAATAATTACCTTGACAACATTTTCAACTTGAACACCAGTTCCAAAATCATAAAATGGAAAAAGAAACCATGGTAAGGCAGTTGCAACCACTGCAGTGACTAGTGCTAAAAATATGTTATGCCATACTCCAGCACAATAAATTCGTAATTGTTTTACAGATGATAAGGTATCTATTTGGTCAAGATGTGTTAAAACCACAGGAATTACAAAGAATATTGTTAAACTAAATCCAACTAAGTGAACATCTTCTCTGAAATAAATATTAATAATAATCACTAAACTTTATATGATGATTATCATATCATATCAATATCATTATCATGAATATTAAAAGTCATTACCTCACAGCAGCCATTGCATGACCTAATTCATGTAATAAACTTGAAAAAAACAAAGCTAACAGATAGTATCCAAAGTCAGAGGCAGGTAAGTTCCATCCAGGTACCTAAGAAGACACAATAAAGTTAAATAATGTATTTACACATACACAGTATCTTTCTAAAGTAATATTTTATATAAAACTTTATTAGAAAATTTTAAATCAACATATATCATACCCTTTAGTAGACTACTGCAAGTATGACCATTAAAATATTATATTATACATGATATTATAATTCAAACATTAATTAATTTATATTGGAAGAAGATAGTTGACCTTATGAAGTAGATTGTAGGAAGATAGTGTGGGTGGCGGTCAAGAAAGATATCAAAAGAGTAAAAGACAACTATTTATAGTTAACCGTTTCAACCCACTTTGTAGGGCTTGGTAAGGCCTGTCAGATTGAAACAGAGATGTCAACTGACCCCGTGTTTATTGATTCATATTGGAAGAAGATAGTTGACCGTATGAAGTAAACATTTGATATCTCTGTTTCAATCTGACAGTCCTGACGAAACCCTGCAAAGTGGGGCAAAACGTTGGTTAACAATAAATAGTTTTCTTTTACTATTTTGATGCATTTATTGACCACAATTCGGACTATCTTCCTATTATTTATTTAGTTTGGGAGCCCTTTGGGGTCCATCCAGCCTCAAAAGGTGGGTATCCTTAATCGAGTAAAATTCTGGCAGTCGAGCGTGATTCTGAGCAAATCACCGCCTTGCACTACCATTGGTCTAGTAACAATACTTCCTAATAAAGTACTGCATCTCTGACCCTTCATGGGTGGTAGATTCAATTTTTTTTTTAATTACATGTTCAATGACATTATAAATTCAAACTTTAAATTTGTCTGTCTGCTGTATGAATTTCTTCTTTTAAAAAGCCATCATAACAAGTACTACCAATACTTTAAATGAATCAATCAACCTGGTTTTTTCCACATTTATAAAGTTCGACTTTATTTAATTCTATACGATATTTCAACACAGTCCATGTTAGTTGATAAAATACCAATAAATGCTAAAAAAAAAACAAATTTGTTAATGTAAAATATTATGGACAATGAATGTATAAGGATAAGTTAAGTATTCGCCAGAATTTAAAAATATCTTCAAGATTCATAATGGCCTACCACAATTACAGCTCAAATAAAGTTAATTGGATTCATACTAAAAATATTGACATCTGTCAAAATAATGTCGCCTAATAGTATTTTTACAGCTTTCTAATTTTAAGTGAGATAAATTAAAAAAAAAAAAATAAGAAAGTGTACTACCAGGCTTAAAGAAATGTTATTTTTTAGATTTGTTGCAATGCAATTCAAAAATATCATCAAACTGGAGAGCTGATGCTCAGTACTGTTTTTCCCTTCCAAATCCTGTAATCGGCCGGTTTGACGATAGTTTTAAATTAAGTTAAAACAGGTTGTATATTAATTACAACCACTAACCCTTTAAACTTTACTATATCTAAACAACATAAATTATTGAATTAATTTCACATTACCAGCGGTTCCACAACTAACAAGGTTTGTTGAAATCCTTTTTCATCCTGAAGAGAACTTTTCATCATTGAGAAAATAGTATGTATTACTAAAAATACTGATATGGGCATTATAAAAACAGATACCCACATCCCAGCAGAAAACCATGCAGTCTGTATCCTTGGTCTCACTGCACCCCATTTTTGAATTTGTCTATTAAAAAATGATGTGAACCATGTAATTCGTAAAGGGTTTATTTGAATTCCAGTGTTTGCCAGGAAGTAAATATAAGGATAATGAGAACAGCTCTGAAAATAATTTTGGTTTTAGAAATAAATTAATGTTGGATGATAATACATTCATCACTAAATCCTTACTTTAAAAAAAAAGTCAAAGAATAGTAAACAAAAATGGATAAAGAAAGCGCCGATAAGAAAAGTATAGAACGATGGATAACCTTCTGAGTTATCCATTATCCCTTATCATGATGATAACTTCTTCTTAAATACATACGTTACTTAATTCTTTTATAATTATAAAAGAAAAAAACATTACAACATTAAACTGCCCTGACTCAATGGTTTCTCCATGTTCAGATTGGATTCAAAACAAACTTCTTATAGCAATATCGATCCTTAGATGCATGGAACAAGTAATGACAATAAAACATAAAGATACAACTTCATTTCTTAAATTAGTTGAAAAAAACGTCTACCAAATGCAAAGTTTAACATCCTAGTTGTTGCTAA
Organism: Halyomorpha halys; assembly: GCF_000696795.3. Lineage (NCBI taxonomy): Eukaryota > Metazoa > Arthropoda > Insecta > Hemiptera > Pentatomidae > Halyomorpha > Halyomorpha halys. The sequence goes on from NW_027109405.1 coordinate 1,036,840, forward strand.
CTTCGTTTCATTTTTTTTTCTATTATCTGTTTTTAATTTTTTAAAACTGCTTTTCCTGATGAATATTATTTTCCTGCAGATTTCAATTGGTAACATAATGATTTATATTTCAAGATTAAAGATTTGGGCTTTTGAAAATAAAATATGCGGGACAACGCTTTTTTGAAATATAGGCGAGGCATGTCCAGCAAATTATATTTTCTCATGGGTAAGCGAATATTGTGGAAGAAGATACACTGTTTCCGAAATATATGCGTACTTTGAAAATACATTAGTGTATTTATATGTATGCAGTAATGAGTGCAGTGACAATGGGAAAAGATTAGTTGATTTCGCGATAAGCCAGATCTTGAGAATCAATAGCACATATTTCGCCCTTAAACCAATCCAAAAAGAAACAGCAATCACCAGGAGGTTATACCAAAAACCAAATTGACCATGCACTTATTGATAAATGACATGATGGCAATGTTTATATTAATAACCCGCCTCAAGCCCCCTAAACAAATCCAGCACGAACGTGACAAATTTTCCCAAGAACTTGAAATTGTATCAGACCTGGACCCCAAAAATAAACCGCCCCGACCTCCAATTCAGCGCTTTGAAAATACCCGTTTTACCCATTATTGGAGAATCGTTATAAATGTAACTGTATAGTTGTTACAGTCATGATTGTATTGTCGTACTCGCTCTGGCGTGATAATTGATAGTACAAGTAATGTCAGTGTAGCAACTGTTACGCTAACAGTATATCACTTTTATATGCATTGACTGTGAACTATCGTACACTTTCCGTACTTGTGGCAATTGTCAGCCACTACCATGGTGTACAATCATGATAGCATTCTTTGTCACGACAGTTTTAGTTTTAGATCATTAATAGTATTAGCAATATCAGTGTCAAAAGTATGGTATTTTTAATCGGTAAAATGGTTGATCAATTGAGTCTCATCTCTACTCTTGTTATTGGAAGAAGAAGAATGATAAGTGTTACGGCGGGTAGGGGTTCAAAAGGAATCTTTACTAGCCCAACCGTGAAAAGAAAAGAAATGAAAAGCCGAATTTTGTTATTATTATATTTTAAGGAACTGAACATAATAAACTGTAAACAAAATATATAAACTAGAAAAAAGAACAAAGTAAACTTAAAACTATTACAAAATTGAATGAATTGCACAAAAGAGAGAAGAAAACAAGGTCTTATATCACCAGTGATTGACGGGGCACTAGTTGTGGTTGTTGTCTTGAGTGGATGTTCTCATGGAGGAAGATCGAAAAAAGGACGTACGTCCGCCCGCCTTGTCCTCTTGGAGGATGAACCGAAGTAGCCCGCCTTGGCTAAAATGATGTAGATGACGATGATGGCCAGGATACTGGCAACTAAGAGTGAGTAGTGAGAAGACAATGGAGACGATATGTGTGTGCACTGAAACGTTAAGAAGTTGTCTGTCCATTTTCAGTACTAAAAACAACAGAAAGAAGTTGTTTTGTTTTTTGACTTAATGAAAATCATATGTTCCAATAATCGATTTGTGGACCATATATTGGCCGCAACAACAAGACAAAAATAATAATAGTAAAAGACTAGAGTGATAAGAAGAGGAAAAGTTGCTAAGGCAAGTGAAGCCAAAAAGATTGACTGTGTGTTGGGATAGGAGTAAGGAAGGGTTACTCACCTACTACATTCTGTCTAAGTTTACATCACTAGTCGTAATAATAGTTGAAATTCTTTATTAAAGCACGAATATCTCTAGAACGGCTTAATTTATTTTAATTGCTGATAAACTAAATTTTCAAAAAATAGTATTTACTACACCTTATATTCAGTTCATATTTGGTGATTGGATGAATGGTTTTTTAGATGATCACATAAATGGGGGAAAATTCTCTTTATCTCAACATAAATCTGGGTACCGTAACAATCGTCCAATTTTCCTCTTTTTGGCTTTACTTTCTCTTTGAAGTAGAGTAGTGATATATTACCTCCTTGTTCATGAAGGAGCTTAGTTATGTTATTTTTATAACCTGCCTACTTTAGTATTTGTAGTAAATGAATGACTTAGTGGGAGTAATTTAATGTTTTTACATGCCTTTATGTGAATGTTGCATTGACGAAAATTCATCAGGGAAATCTATATTTTAAATGTTGACTGTCTTCTTAAAATTGGAAAATGATAATAACTCAGTTACAATTAGGGTCCTTTCTAAAACAGTACTAAAATAGGCTGATTGTCCCACAGATTTATGATAGGCAGGAATTTGTCAAAATGTTATCCTCTAAGGCTAGGTTGCTTACTAATTCCTGCAAATATATTAGAATTATTTTTTCAGCCAACCAATCCACAATTCAGAAATTTGACTCAGCTCCAGAATTAAAACCAGTACAGGATGAAAAACCAAGAAGAGAACCATTTATGAAGAATGTATTTTTGGGGATAGTGGATGATATTTTCTTCCAGTACCCTAATCCAAAAAATATTGAATCAGAACATGTTAAACATTTGAAGAATGACTTAATAAATTCCTTGCAAGGTAAAGACTTGAGCACCATGGATAAATTCAAGATACTTATAAAAAGCGGTATCTTGAAATGTAGATTACCTAAAAAGTATGGAGGAATTGAAATGTCATTCAGTGAGCTTATTAATTTATATGAAGAACTACAATTAGATCCCTCTTTATCAGTATTGCTTGAAAGTCAGAGTTCATTTGTCTTGCAGACCATTCTTAATCATGGTCCAGATGAAATAAAACAAAAATATTTACCTAAAGTGTTGTCAGGAGAATCAACAGGAGCATATGCTTTGAGTGAGTTGGTTGGTGGTTCTGATCCCACTGCCATTACCACAATTGCTAAACAAGAAGATGATTGTTTTAAAATAAGCGGTGAAAAAGTATGGGTAACTAATGCTGAACATGCTGACTTCTTTATAGTTTTTGCTAATAATGTGGTTGATAATAGACCTTCAATGACAAATAATTTGTCAGTTTTTCTAGTTGATAAATGTGGTGATATAGATCTTAGTAAACTTACTTTATTCGGGCTTAATGAATGTGGTATCTGCTCGTTAAAGTTTAAGAATGTGACTGTTCCCAAATCCAATCTGATTGGAAAGCTAGGTGAAGGATTCCGAATCGCTAGTGAGGGCTTACAGCACCACAAGTTTATAACTCTAATTTCTATTTTAAATAATCTAAAATATTTCTTAACTTCATCCATTTCGTATGTCCATGAATGCAAACAGTTCCCAATTGATTTAAAAGACTCTGAATTAGTTAAAAATAAGTTAGCTACAATCAGTAGTACTGCTTATGCATTGGAAAGTATGCTTTATTTAACTAGTGGCATTGTAGATAATTATACTATTGATGATACTTTGGAGTCAGCTATACTACAACTGCATGGGATTGAGAAAGGATTAGATGCAATTTCTCTATGCATGGATTTATTAGGATCAAGAGCTTATGATACTTCTTTTCCTTTTGAAAAATTATGGCGTGATTTAAAGGGTTATTCTGTGTCCAGTAAAAGCATTGATGTAATTAAACTTTACATTTCATTAGTTGGGATCACCCATGCTGGTAATAAACTTAGTGATATTGTGAGAAAAAATAGAAATCCCTTAAATTTTCCAGGTTTTGTGATTAAACGAATTTTGAATCAGACAAGACATGCGAAAGATGATCCAAAACTGGATCTTAAGCTCTTCATGAATTTGCATCCCAACTTAAAACCAGCAGCTAAACAGTTAGAATATTGTATTTTGCGTCTTCAATATGTGATCGACAAAGTGTTGAGTCGCCATGGTTCAGAATTAGTGAAGAGGCAACTTGAATTGAAGAGGATTGCTGATGTTGCTTGCGAAATATATAGCATGGTAGCAATCTTATCAAGAGCTTCAAAATCTTATTGCACTGGAGTTCGGTTTAGTGACCAAGAAATTATTATGGCCAATATTTATTGTTATAATAGTTATATCAAAGTTAAGAAGGAAATTAATGATATTGCTGAGGAAGAGATGAAATTAAGTGATATTTATTCCTTTGATTTAGCTTCTCACATTTTAAATTGGAAATCTTATTCATTTGTACATCCATTAAAACCAAATATTACTTAAGTATAAGAGGACTGATAATATTGTAAATATTGATGTAGACTAGATAAATAGTATGATTGTATTGTATTTATTTATATTTTGGAGATAAACAATGTTTTTTTAATGATTCCTTATCATATATGTTTAGTCACCACCACATTTAATTAACAAGTAAGAATAGCAATACCTTTTAGGAGACCAAAAAAGAATTATTTACTATAATAACCTGTTATTATAGTAAGTGAGCTTTTAAGTTCAATGATCTCTGCCTTAGGAGTTTGATTCATAATTACCTGCAATGCAATTGTTCTTACTTAATGTAGCATCGACACTTCATCTTTCATGTTATTTAAAAGTTGTAACTTTTCCATTTGTTAAGATTTTGATGTCCTTTGAAAATAAAAGAATACTCTGAAGAAAAGTAACTTCGAGTAAAAGTGGACAAGACTCTTTTCAGAAAGAGATTTAATTATACAGTAATCTCTTATTCTCTGCAAAGAGCAATCTTGAGAATCTTTTTCATGTTAAACTAAGCCGCAGCCTCCCTGAGTATATTTTAAGCGTCAATCTTTTATCAATAAAATGTATTGTTACACAACTTAAGAATAAAATATTAAATATTTCAGCAGAAAAAGGAAGTTAATAAAAAAGTTTATCAATTAAATAATTTTTCTCATGATCTACTCAATTTATTTGTATAGGAAAAGGGAAAAATGATTTTAATTACACCAATTTGATTTATATGGCTATTAAAACCTAATAAAGGACACCTTTAAATCCCTAGTAAACCAAACCATAATTCAATTCAACATATTCAAAAAGTAAAAAAAAGAAAAGATTAATATTTAACTTAACACAGCCAGCAAGGATGTTTGCCTTCGAGTATTTCCAAAGCCAATAATTCCGCGCTTTCGAGTACTTATTAGAATTTCCACTATAGCATTCTAGTATTTACTTTATAACAGTATGCATACAATTTAAACTTATGACTTATAAATTTGTTTTTGCTGTAATTAATGATTTAATAACATAGCAACTATTTCGAAACAGAAACAGTCTTATAGAAGAAAATAGCCTTGTATCAAAGGATTAAAATGTTTTCTTTACTAAAATAAAACATTCTCTTATTCATATAAAGTAAAAAAGTTAAAAGTTTATTATTTTGTAATCTACTCTTGAAATTATCACATGCTACTCATAGGAAATATCAGACAATTATATAAATTACACAATTATAAACATTTTTTGAAAACAATAAAATAATTAACCAAACATTGTAAAACACTTCTCAACATATTCTTAATGCCAGAGGGGAAAATATAACTAAAATAACATATTGTGTCTATGTCAAACTTATTAAATCGATAAGGAAATAATAATAAAATATACAAGTGTCAATATTACAAAGGTTGAAGACTAGATCATAAATACATTTCATTTATCCAATATGAGGCGTAAGTACTTGCCTTTTAAAATTAATTAATTAACTAGTGTCACATATGATGTAATTAAAAAACAATAGTTCATTATTTGACGGTTACAGAAGTTATAATCGTTTTCGGAAATCGGGTGTTTTCGTTATTTACAAATTATACATTTTCTTGGTGCCGTAAGCTAATTATATTATAAACATAGAATTTAATTAAACTATGCACAATAATTTGGTTTTTGTTCATTTTGGAAGCAAATACCATAATATAATCCTAATATCGCAGATGCAGAAATCTGAATGAGTTATAAAACAGCTGGTCACCTTGGAATTGGGTTTAACATGATTTGATTATGCCCCATAGTGCCGTGTATGCTAAAATACAAAACATATATTCAATATAAACAGAAAGGTAATTGATTAAAATTGCCGAATATATTACACTTATGGAAAAAATACCTAAGTAAATGTCTGATTTGACCACATATTTCACGAACAGTGGCATTAATATTTGGATTCCTCCACATTGAATCAAGAATAATACTACCTTCTTCAGCTTCCAACATAGGACAATAACGTTGAGCTAAGAAAAATAGAAAAATAAATTAGAAAATATATATACATATGTACAGACAATATTAATATCAGGTTCAAGATCTACTAAATGAAAATGCTTACGGTTCTTTGTACAAACATGATGAATAGCCCAAACAGCCCACAACTGAACTTGAGGAGCATCATTACATGTCAAAAGTGAAATAAAAGGATAGAATGATCTGGAAAACAAATTTTAACAACCTAATTAAAAAATCAGTATCTTGAAAGGATTCTGTAAAGAAACTAACAAGCTTTTTAGAAAATATTTTAGCTAACACAAAATTACAATAGCTTAACAACATTAAAGAATTAGTATCAACTACTCAAAAAACTTTTCAAGTATAATAAAGATAAAATTGTAAAGATAATACATACCTATATGCAACCATTTCACCTTCAGGTGGATCCCAGCTAATGACAACATCACCTAACTCTTTCAATATGTCATCTCTTAATGAGTCAAACCTCTTCCAGGCAATAGGGCCCTCAGCGGCTAAATGGGCCATAATGCCAGCTGCGAAATATGACACATCAATCTGCTGAGAATGTAAAAGACCCCTAAAAATATTGAAAACAATTATGCAACATGTATAAAAAAAAAAAAAAAAAGTATTAAACCATAAAATATATCAGTAAAAAATATAACTAAAATAATAAAAACTGAAACAGCTAATTTAATCAGGTCAGCTTTTTTTTTTTACTACAATTTATTTTAATTATATAAAATTATTAACTACCAAAATAAAATAATATTTCTTACAGATTTTTCTATATTTTCAATTATAATTCTGGTCATTATAGTTTCAAATAGATTTAAAAAAAAAATTCAAATTGAACACTTTTTTTCATATTGAACACAAAATGAGAAATTTTGAAGGCCTAAATAAACAAAAACTGAAAACAATTTTTTATTGTTTTTGACTATTCGTGTGTAAACAGTATTGAAAATCAAAATATTTTCATTCATAGAACATACAAAATTTAACTAATTCATATATCCAATACAAGTTAAAATCACCATTAATAATAGCTTAAAAATGATCTATAATATTTATTCGTAATATATAATACCTCAATACAGAGATGAATGGAAGCCTTAACAGACAAGATCGGAGTCGAGGCACTTCAGCTATGTTATTAATTAATCCTAACACTTTTGTTTCTACAGTTGCTTCTCCAGGAAATGTCTGCAATACTTCAAGGAATAACGTAAGTCCACCTTCGTCTAAGAAAACACTGCATGTTGAGGGTGATTCATCTATCGAAATAAAACATACATTTATTACTATCAATTACTAAATACCATTACAAATTTCATTAATGTTAATCACATGATTCATGTTACAAATCATGAAAAATCACATAACATTTCAATATTTGTTTATTAGAAGTCCATTGCTAAGACCAGGGTTTCTGTGAAAACCTCTTAATATATTTTCTGTACTTTTCCAGACAAGTTTTGGAAAATTACAGGTCACTGAATTAGTTATGATAGAGCATGATAAATAAATATAATTTTATAAATATTTCTACTTCTAAAGTATTATGAGGTAATAAACAATAAACAATATTACTCCATATGCTAATTAACATTAGAGCAATGAAGCTGCTGCTCTTGTAACAAAATCTGTTATTCTTAAACAAAAAAAACTAATGAATACATTGCATAATACGTTTGTATATCATATGTATATGTTTTTTACTCCTCCTTACCTCAATTTATCAGTAATATTGTCAACTTCCATGTATTATTCAATATATATGTTTATTAACATCTCTGAAATATATATACATGTCTTATGGTACAAATAAAGGATTATCAACATGAGGTGCATTTCCTTCTCAGGAATGATAACCCATAAAAGAGATAATGAAGCAATTTCAGATTTAAAATAAAATTAATTTGAACTGCACTAATTTTTTCTTTCTTATCTATGTAAATAAATTAAAGGGAATGGTTTGAATGTTTGTGTATAATAATCTTTAAAACTACTGGATTGATTGACATGCTTTCATGCTGTAAATGTCCTGAGTCATCCTGGAAAGATTTAAAGTTATTGAAATCCTCGATTTATCCAGTAGAAAAAAGTTATCATCAAAATTGAATGATTTGTGTATGACTCAATTTTTCAAATGTTATTTGATTACATTTAATTTTAGTCTCCAACATGGAACTGTTATATTACACTGAAGTAGCAGGCTAAAGTAATAATGTTGTTAGATAAAGAAACCTAATTTATTTAAACAAGAAAATAGAAAAAAAAATTTTAAGATTGATGCAGTTAATTTTATAACTAACGAAAAATGGAGATAGAAGCAACTTGAAAATGGGCCTAAGGTCTGAAACATTGTAAATAAAACAATACTTGGGTTATAGACAAATTTAATACAAACCTGTTAGATTCCAAAGGGCACTTAGAGTAAACTTCATGGTGATATCAACATTTTTTGCATCCTTTTTAGTCCTGACTAGCCGAAGTAGCTTATGCATATATCTCGGTTCTGATCCTAATTGTGAAGTTTCCCGGGTAGAGATTTTAGCAGCTAAAATATACATTTAATAAATTGCATGTATTGCACTATTAGGATATTTATTCAACAATATCATAAACTAAATCATAAAGAAAGACAAAATTCAGACTTAACAATATACAATTTTTTAAAAAATTCCATTTACCCAAAATGCTACAAATAGCAACACTCATCCTATTCATAGAAGGATCTTCAAATGTGTGAAGTGAGTCGAGCACAAGTTTGGCACACTTAAATCTATCAATAGGAACATCCTGTAGTATCCTATCACTGCAAAGAGTTAGTAAAGTATTCTTCTGAAGTTGATAATGTGTAGGAAATTTGCTCATAGCAACAAGGCACAGGGATACAACTTGCGATAATATCTGTGGATGAATTTTCGAACCTAACTCTCCTTTTGTTAAGTTATATAAGCAGGCAGTAGCAGCCATTTGAACACCAAATGCATCAGGGTGAAGTTCCATTCCATTCAATACCAACTAAAACAAAATAATAATAATGAAATGAAGCAACATTTCATATTATTTATGGGATAGTGAATATAAAAAAAAATGTTACTTTTCCAATCAGCAAAAGAGATTGCTGATTAAATCTGAACTGAATGTTTTTGAACTAAATTCTCATTTTAATTAAATAATCTTACATTTGAAGATGATTCTTGCTAAACATAATCTAAACAATGTTTCTCACAAAATAATTCAAAGACTGCTGAAATTAATAATTATTGGTCGCAAACATTAAAATATTATTGCAAAGAAAAGAGAGAGGAATCTGGGTATGCCTTCAAATATATCAGATGCCTTAGGAAATGGAGAAACATATTTAAATAAGATTATATCTTTTCTGAAAATACAAGGACTATTTGTAAATATATGAATGTATGTGTATGTACATGTGTGTATATATATATGTATATGCTTTTTTGTATATTATGTTTTTTTTGTATAGTTTATATATTATGTGTTTGGTTTTTTACATGTTATGTATTTTTATCTATCTATTTTATACATATATATGTATTTTTTTTTCATTTATATAATTGAACACTGAGTGTGTATATGAGTGGGATGTTGGCGTTGATGACCAGTGGGTTTTACACCTTAATTTCTGAATAAACAAACAAGAGAGAGGATTATTTAAAATGTTTAATGAGTAATTAAGTTTTAACAAGTAGTTTTGTTTTGTATCCACAAAAATTCATTGATGGAATTGCAAATGAAATTCCTCCCAACTTTATACAATAGATTCTAATTTGAATCCTATAACTTTAAATTCTATGTTTGTTTTACCTTATGAAATAATAAAAAACATTCATAATCTCAACATCAATTTTTATAAACACAATTAATAATTATATTCCTGTCGCAGAAAAATATATCAGAAAAAAACCTGATTGAGGATAAATGGGACCAGCAGGAGAACAGCCCCTCCCATTTGCAAAAGAATTATATATATATATATATTTATATATATATATATTTATTAAATCACTGTCAAAATTATACCAACATTATAGTGATAGTTATACTGATAATTAATACAATACTGACTTTTAATTCAGGTTCAGTATTTTAGCATATGGTTTAAATTGATAAAAGCCCCTACACCATTTGCAAAATAATATAATGAATAGTAGGGATGGTTTTACTTTAAAAATTCAAAATATACTTTGTTTCAAAAACTATTGTACCTATCAACCTACAATATGTTTTTATAGCTCCCAAGAAACATATAATGATAATGGAAAAATACTAATATATTTATCGGCCGCAAAAAGATTTTCGATTGGCAGCACATGTTATCTTCACAAGCAAGTACGTCTGGCTGAATGGATGAAATTTGGAATACATGGTCTAGTCACTACCTCAGAAATAAGTAATATTCTCATTACAATCAGACATGATCATCACTATTATACGTAAGGTTGTACCATGGGGTGTCGATACAAGGAGAGGATTCGACTCAATGGCTGAGTCATGATGCCAGCTAATAATAATAATAATAATAATAATAATAATAATAATAATAATAATAATGATAAGAATAAGAATAATATAACAATAGAAGATATAAAACATTCAGTTGTATTGATTTAATACATATATATTCAAATCTAATATTCAGTTAGTTATGTAATGTCAGCTGATATTTTGAAGCACAGTAATCATCAGAACAAGACAAAAAATTATTTAAAAACAAAGAACTAAGAAAGTTAAAAAAAAAAAAATGATGCATTTGTAAGCATCAACAAATGTCTGACAATATAATGTAATATTAATTATAATAAATAGAAGAAAAATTACCTTAATAATATCAACTCTGGCTTGTGTGAATGTTTGAGTTAATCTGAAGAGATTGTACAAACACTTTTGAACATACAGAGTTCGGTTCGCATAGCGTCTAAGAGAAAGTAAAATTTGTTCTTCTGTAGCTACACCACCAATCTAGAACAAAAAAATTATAAAAATATCAAATAGAAAAATGAGAAGTCATATAAGATATATGAAATATACAATTTATTATAAAATTAAGATGCGGATAAGAAAAGTCCTGCCTTGAGTTTTAACAGGTTAAATCAGAATTGAAAGAGTATTTAATAGTAAAATTGATTTTCAATAAATAAAGAGATTTATGACTAAGAGCACTTTGTTATAGAAAGTTTACTTCCAATGGATGGATACAAGACTTTTAATGGTTCATTCACATCTCTTATAAAGATAGCCTACAGGTTAGATTCCAAAATTAAAGTGTAGTTATTAATAGATAAAGTTGATGACCAAAAAGGTTTTATAAGAACAAACAGATAAATTCAGACAAGGAAGAAGACCATGCAGAAATAGGGCACTTTCTTTATCAAAAAATACAGAACAAAACATGAGACCTGGAAGAGGGAGGGAAAATAAATTTAATAATTCATTTATATATGTTTAAAAAAAATAAAATAAAATGTCAATCCACTTACAACTATTTTAAAAAACTATCAGTTGAAATAAAGTTCTAAAAATAAAATGAACTAATTACCTTATGAATTTTAATTAAGTGTTCATTGCCAGACATACACGAATACATTTAGTAATTGAAATAAAAAATAACAAGCAAAATAGGATGGAGAAAGGACATTAACTTATTTTTTTTTTTTAGATTAGTCACTTTTTCGTACTTTTTTTTTGTCATTCTTTCACAAGGTTCACCAATTTATAAAAAAGATTAAAGTGTAGAAACAACAACTTTTTTGATTAATTTCCCTAAAATTTCCAGTTATCCAAATCTATCTGAAATTAAAGATTTTATTTGGCATTCTTAAGAAAAAACAATAAAATTAAAAATATTCATACATAAAACAACCATGTTTAACTATTTAAACCAAAAGAGCAAGATATGTGATTTTCAATTGCTGAATAAATTACTGAAGATGCAACTTCAGTAATTTATTCAACAATTAGGAATAAGAAAAACAGATACAAACACTTAGCATAAGTAAAAAAGTAAATGGAAAATTACAAGGGTATACAATGAAACATAGAAATTACATAAGAAAAATAAAAGGTTATAAACCAATAATATAAGGTTATAAACAATAACAATTCCGGGCGAAACGTTTGCTCAATTAAAATAGTTATTACTATTTGATTTTTATATGACCGCACCCAGACCATATTCCATTTATTACTACCCACGGTTAATCAACGATCTTCCAGTATTATAAAATAAGTTTCACTCATCATTTTGCATTCATCATTACTCCACTGACTGCACCCCAAGAATATCTCCTAATGTTAAATCTTTAAATGCCTTACCTGTTTAAAATAGATGGGGGAATGACAAACAATAAAAATATGCATTGGATTTACAGATGTCTTCGAACAATTAGAAGTCACATAGGATTAAATAGTTATGGTAGAAATTATAACCTATTAGTTTAGGCTTAAATGAGGAAAAGTAGAAACTGCGAAAAATAATGAAAATTAATGAAGTGAAAGAAAGACGCTAAACACCTAGACACAGGCTACTTCAGCTCCTTTTATGCTACTAACTAAGACATAGAAAGAGAGTTATTTTCTCAATTTTAAACAGTCGATTAAATGGAACTGAATTCTAGAATTTTTAGAACACTAAGGTGTTATAGAGAACAGCAAAGTCAATATATATATATATATATATTATTGACCGTATTTTTTAAAATATGAAGATGGTCAGGAGGGAGAAGAGGTGTGGACAAAAAGGAACAAAAATAGCTAACAACTATTTATTGTTCCTTTTTTACCACACCCCCTGACCATCTACTTCATACTTTAATTTTTCTACATTTTGAATTGTTGAATCAATTGGATGTTATTATTGAATTATTAAAATATCAAATATTTTATAGTAGCACAACAATTACAAGAAATTATTGTTCACTCACATGATTTTTGTTTTAATGATACTTTATTTTTGTTCATTTAGGTAGATCCTACAAAGAGTATGAATGAAACCAGTTGGCACCATTACTTATTGCCCAATGGTAGAGGATTGCAGTATTTTCAATATAAGTTTTGAAACAGAAAAAAATTATGTACTAGTTCATAATTATCACTCCAATATGACAAATAGGAGATTACACAACATATACATAATGAGAAAATGGTCAACCATTGCTGTGGGTTATAATCTGACACCGTAAAGTTATTTATCTGAAATCCAACCTTGACTGAAAAGTATCCATTGTTAGTTAGTATAAATGGTTTTAGAGATTGGAGTGATCAGAGCTCAACAGCTGTGTAGGGCAGTAATAATAATGGTGTAGGCTATAACCCACAACAATATAAAATAGCATATAAGAGATTACACACCCACCCACCATGTTGGAGTGATATTTGTAAACTGCTAACAAAAATTATTATACAGACAGATATTATTCATGTATACCATCAATGTAGGGTTATAATCAGGATGTTTTGGATTGATAAAGCACTCTTCTGAACACATTTCTGAATGAACAAGCCCTAAATATTGCAGCTGTTTATGCTGTTGTAAAAATAGTTGCAATTCTTTTCTCATTATCTCGCCCTTTCCTGTAAAAATTAAATATGAGATTTTGTTCTGAAAAATTCTGACTTTGTAACTCACTTAAAGCACTATAATTGAAGTATGTATCCCTTAGGAATTCTCATAACTTATTACCCGAAATATCTAAAGATGTTAAATTAGGTAGTGAATTTGGATGAGATAAAAATTGAACCATTTTCGCAGCACCGTTTCCAAATATTTCAAAGGCAGCATATGAATCTCTTTCTTCCGAAACATCTAAGCTACGAAGTTCATTTAATTCTAACAAGATAAGTTCACATGAAGGCACCTTGATATACTATAAAACAATAAAAATAAAATTGTTAAGTAAGATTTTTTTTTCAATCACTTATTAAAATTAAAATATCGCTTATAATAATACATTTCATGAAAAGGATCATACTTTAGACCTTACCTTTAGATTATACATTGCTAAATGTTTCAGTCTATGTTTGCATTTTCTTAATGGGGCAATATCATCTACTCGTGTACTAGAAATATCTAAACTTTCTAAAAGTGGCAATTCTTCCACAACAATGTCAAGAGCATGTGTGTTGAATTCGGTTCCACTAACATCAAGACATTGCAGAGACTTTAGTTTTGATAAGGTGATCATAACACAATGCCTAAAAAAATATTAAAATATATTATTGAGTTAAAAGGATATGTAAATAAAATACAAAATAGGCTCATTAATTTCATTATTATTATACTATTAATTACAATAATAAATAGTTGCTCAACTAATTCACAAAATAATAAATTTCATCACGGGACAAGAAGTAAGAATGATAGATTTAGTAGCTGAGGTCATAACGCTCCTGATGACCCAGCATCACTGATTCTCTGAGTTAATAATTTAGAAATTTGGTGGCACAGTAACAATAGATAAATTTAAAGAATTTTACAGTGAAACCTCTCTACAATATTGTTACTACCTTTTCAGTCAAAATGATGGAATAAATACACCCACAAAAACGCCTGATGCCATAGTACTTAAAATGCTCTGACATCAATCACTCCTGCGATAGCAGCCCAAGGACTACCTTATGCTGACAAAGCAAATGATTGTTCAAGTAAAGCCTAAAATTGTGCCGATAGGGAATATTTGTCAACCAGCATCACTCAGCTTTTGAATGAAGGATCTGAGCCATAATGGATCACAATCAGCATAACAATCAGTTTGGTATAGGATAACATAGTGTCTTTCGACAGCAGTCACTAACCTGTGCTTAAAGAATGAAATGGGCAATCAGTTTCTTCTTTGCTGAATTTAACTTAAACCCCATTTTTCGTTATGCTTTCACTGATTTTTAAAATACATCAGAAATTTCCTGGAAGAAACATCTAGCAAGTTGATATTTTCAGCATATGTAAGAAGTAGTACAGTTCAGCTGAATAATATTTCACTCACTTGAATAATAGAATAGCTACTGGCGGTAAGAGATTCGCACTTTTCGAGAACTAAATCACAGAGGAGGTGGATCTATTGATCCCCCTGCCTATGTTCTTTCACAGAGGCAAATGTCTCAGAGTCTAGGTAATTTTTTGTTTTTCATCTGTAATTCCTTAACGATGCAGCCTAGCGAAAAAGTTATGATATAACAAATTAAAGAACTTCTGTGTCAACTGAATACCAAAATATACAAGTATACCTCTTCAAATAGCAAATCTACTGTTCTCTGAAAATTACCATATAAAGGTTTCTATGTAAATAGAAAGAATGTGTTAATAGGTATGTCAAGGGTAAGCAGCTAAGCCTGTAACCCATATGTGTGCAACCCCCAGCCCACTGTAAGATTTGATCCGGCCCGAGAGACATTTTGAAAAACCTCTATTGAAAACCCCACCAAGAAAAAAATATTACACTACTTATTCATACTCAGAGAATCAAGTAAGTGAGCAAGCCGAGTGGCGGCAACCATCAAAGAGTGAGGCGGCAAACATCAAAGCCTTAGATGTTCGCCACCTCACTGGCATGGCTAGTGCCGACTTTGTGTGCATCTTGAGTGCTTACTAATTATATTTTGTTATTAAGTTTATCAAACGAAAAGTAAAAGAAAATTAAGTCCGGTGGAAAGAAACGACAAGTAGATGCAGAGAGTCGCCAGTTTCAAGAAAAATGGACTGAAGAATTCTTTTATACCTTGCACAATGGTAAGCCTATTTGTTTGCTGTGTAATCAATCCATTTCAGTGATGAAAGAATTCAATATAAAGAGGCATTACTCAACTTAGCATCCTATGCTCCACTCACTGACAGGACAAATAAGAAAAGACAAAATCCAGAAGCTTACCGCAAATTTGGAAAAACAGCAGCAAATGTTTCATGAACAAAGAACACAATATGATAATGTTGTCAAAGGTAGTTTTATAGTTAGTTCAAAATTGGCAGTCATTAAAACCATTTGCCGAAGAAGAATTTATCAAGGAGTGTATGTTAGAAGTTTTGTCAAGACGAACTGTTGTCCGATGTATAGAAATGATGGCTAATGATATAAAAACCAAACTGACTGACCACATAGCTGGTTTTGAATCATTTTCCATAGCATTAGGCAAGAGCACCGATTAGTCCGAAACAACGCAACTGGTTATATTTATTCGAGGTGTTGATAAAGAGTTCACTGTTACTGAGAAATTGCTTGCTTTACAGCAGCTAAAAGGAACCACTACAGGAGAGGACATTTTTAATGAAGTTCACAAGGTATTCACAAGTTTTGGCTTGCCATGGTCAAAATTAGTTGGTTTATGCACAGTTGGTGCACCTTCTATGGTCGGCTTATGTAAAGATTTTATCGGATTTTGAATGAAAAAGCAAATGAATTAAATGTGCAAAAAGATGATTTGATAGTCCTTCATTGCATTATCCACCAACAGAACTTGTGTTTTAAGTCCATTCAACTACAGAATGTCATGAATGTGGTAGTAAAAAACGTAAATTTTTTTCGATCCCGAGGGCTTAACCATCGTCAGTTCAGGGCGTTTTTGGATGAAATATTAGCTGAATATGATGACGTAACATGTTCTAGTGATGTGAGATGGCTAAGCAAAGGGAAAATGCTGAAACCGTTTTGCGAGCTTAGAAATGAGATAGCAGATTATATGCAAATAAAAGATAAACCACTGTTTGAATTGAGTGACCCAAAATGGATATGTGACTTAGCATTTCTGGTCGACCTTACAGGCTATCTGAATGATTTAAATTTGAAACTTCAAAAACAAGGACAGTTAGTAAATGATTTGTACAGCCATTGAAAGCGTTTCAGAACAAAATCCGCTTATGGGAGGCAGGGATGCTGTCTGGTAACAGTTACCATTTCACCAAGCTTGAAAAATATTGCTTATGGTCAATTTGCTGGAAAACTCAGAGTTATTGTAGGAGCAATTTTCAAACAGATTTAGCGATTTCAAAAACATGGAATACTGTTTCAATTTATTTGCACGAGATTAGGGGAAAACTCACTTCTAAAATATAAATTTGAAGACGTGGAGTTGTGCGATTTATACAAAAAATACCTCAAAAAACCATTTTCCACAGCTTAGAAAATTCGCAAGAAGATTGATTTGTGCGTTTGGCAGTACTTGTAAATGCGAACAGTTCTTTTCAATGATGAAAGTTAATAAATCAAACCATCATACGAGGGTGACTGACGATAATTTGGAAAATTCTTTATGTCTTTGTCAGTGGAATTAATCCAAACATCGATGGATTAGTTTCCCAAATTCAAGCTCAGGTGTCTCATTGATTTCGGTGTCGCTATTAAACTTTCGTAGTTTGTAATAATTCCAAATTTCACGATTTAATTATAATGTTGTACCTATTTTTTTTCATTTCATTTTGTTATTTTAATAAATTGTATTATAATAACAATGTTGTACCATTTCATATCTGATATCTATCGTTAAAAATTAAGAACACTTTTAAATGCGGACCACGAACATATTTACAAATTAAAATTTGGCCCACATGTCAAAGATTTAGAAGAACTTATACCACGATATATATCATTGTTTATATTTGCGAATTGCTATAATTATGGCAGTATTTGTGAATACAATGATTTCTTACTATTGGATATGTACCATAGTAAGAATATGTACTATTAGATAAATATGATGTATCATATCAATATACATTGCCAATTTAAAAACCGTGAACAATAGTCGTTTAACACTAAAAATGTTAATGTTTCTGGTTTTGTAACAATCTCATCTTCCTTGATCCAATTTATTGCCCATGCTTTTCTAATGGCAAGTGTGGAGATGGTGGTAAATGTTGGCCATCTTGCTCTAGTTGATCCTTGGGGTTCTAGCTGCTTGTGATGTTAGTCAGGATCGTCAACTACCAGTTTCTTTCTTTTTTTTTTTTTTAATGAATCGGTTCCAGGCCATTTCTGACATATGGTGGTGGAGAAGTATATCTACAGTTACCACCCTATTCTAATCCTGGTAGAAGTCAAGTTTGTTGGTTGTCCCTTGAGTTGAAACAAGCCACAGGCTGGATTCGAACTGGTACTACTGCAGTCACGAGACAGCCAAAGTTGGCGCTTCAATATGCTTGACTACCAATGGCCTGTCAACTACTAGTTGTAATATGTTGTCACTTTGCTGATCACTGCATGGGATTGCACTTTTGACCAGGTATGGGAGCCCTCCCTTTCCCTACTCCATAAGGAACAATCAAAGGAGGTGGTATACAACCATACTACTTGACCGAATTGATAGAATATGGTACTCATTCAACCTATAATGTAATGTTATTTAATTGCATA
Organism: Halyomorpha halys; assembly: GCF_000696795.3. NCBI lineage: Eukaryota > Metazoa > Arthropoda > Insecta > Hemiptera > Pentatomidae > Halyomorpha > Halyomorpha halys. The sequence goes on from NW_027109405.1 coordinate 1,055,315, forward strand.
TACCATAACTTTTTTGCTATTATGCAGCGTTTGGGAGTTATAAGTAAAAAAATCATTAAAAAAAGACCTAAAATTTCTTGATTCATTACTTATTTAAACTATTTTTTGTAACATCTTAAAATAAATCAAGTTATACCAATCAGTAAAACTTTTGAAATATTAGCTTAAAACAGAAAGAGGAGACTTTAAGATAGTTAAATCGAGCATTATTTAAAAAGTACCTGAAATTGAAAAACAGCATGGAATCCTCCACCCCCACCCACCATGGTAGCCTTACTTATCTGACTTTTCACATGGTAGCCTTACTTATCTGACTTTTCAAACAGATAATTATAGCAAGTAGGTTGGTCTATGTACGATATGTCACAATCTCACAAGAGATCATAATGCAAAACAAGGCAATCCTTCCCTGCCGGACCCGCCCTGCTAAGACCCCCGGGGAGCGACAGTCCTATATCACTTAATATAATAATAAGAAATATTAGCTTAAAACAGGAAGAGGTGACGAGACTTTAAGATAGTTCAATCGAGCATTATTTAAAAAGTGCCTGAAATTGAAAAACGGTGTGAAACCCTCCAATCCCGCTCTCCATGGTAGCCTTACTTATCTGATTTTTCAAACAGACAATTATAGCGAGTAGGTTGGTCAATGTACGATATGTCACAATCTCACAAGAGGAGATCCTAAATACATTTAAATAAATATTTTATGGTTTCTTGTTCCTAAATTAGAAAATTAAAATAATTAGTAAACTTAATGTTCGAAATTTTTAAGAACAAGACACATGTACTAACTTTGAAGTTTCTGAAAGAGTACTCCTGGCAACATTGAGGGTTCTTAAATTTTGAAGTGTCCATTCTCCAAAACAAGAAACTAAATCATTGATTGGAAACTTAAGTGCACATGCCTCTAACTCGACTATTTTGTGCCCTTTCAAAACTTTCAGTCCATCCTTGGTTAAATTAGATGCATTAGGTAATGATACTCTCCTGAAAATGTCATAAAATTATTATTTCAAATATTAATAATACATTTTTAACAAATAGTGAAAGGTTAACATAAAAAGAATTTAATCATTGTAGTTTTAAATTATCATAAAATAAATGACCAAGAGATAAAACCTTTACAATTGTAGTCTGTAATACATGGCAGTTTCCAAGACCTAGCCAAATAAGTGGCAGGTTTTATCATCTACTACCACTTAAACTTGGAGTTATCTTTTTTTTAAGTTAGCAATACTTTTATATAATCAATTATACTCTTACTATTAGTCAGAATTTTTCCTTTGTATATACAGAGTGTCTCCACATTAAATTTCCCTTAAGATATATATTTTGGCATAACTAAATCTATCATAAGGGGTCTTAAGGGCAGATCAATAGCTAAAAAGTTTTATTCATTTATTATTTATTTTAAATATACCTGTGAATTGTTATCTCAATTCCCCCTCAAGATTTCCCACTACCTGGAAGAACTTCAAAATTGAACACATTTTTATTTTGTACAAATGAATTGAAGTTTCTTTTGAAATTGGTCTAGAATTGGCTTATGGATTGCCAAAAAGTATTGTTTGAAATTAGATTTTTGATATACTTAAATTTGTTTTTTAAGAAAAGTGGTGGTAGGTCTAAAAAACAAATAAAAGTTCATAGGATTTAAGTTTTCTTTTTATTAAACTAAGTTAAGGGTTTTTGTTAAATAGGAATAATTAACTAAACAATTATTTAAGTTAGGTAATCCTACATTTCAGCATAGTTAACAGGAAAAAATTGTTTCCTTATCTATCATTTCAAAGCTGCTGCATTAAAAAATAGTGACCAATTGAATTTTTGAAAATTTTAATTTACAGTTTTCCAAAAACCAATTAATTATTCTAAATCATGATGAATCGACATATTGTAAATTTATTTTGGCAAATATTTTGGGAACTGCAGCTTATGAAGATTATAAACCAATTTATGATGCATTTAATTGCTTCAATTTTATTACTAATAGATATCTGTAAATCTTAGGGCTCCTGAGATAGTTTTCAATAACTATTTATTTCCCCCCCCCCCAAAAAACCTAAAAATGAACATTTTGTGAATTTATTGTAGTAAATATCATATGAAGATAATCATTGTGCAAACTTTACCTCATTAGTTATTAGACATAGAGTTGTCTGTAAGTACTCAAATTAAAGCTAATTAAATGTAAAATAATGTAGTTAATACCGGTTATCTCCGTAGGAGTAGTATTTTTTTATGGCTTTTGACCAAATAAAACTATAAAATATTAATTTTTTTTTAATGTTATAGTCATGTAGTCCCAGGGTAGGAATGCCAGGATTCATTTATCAAGGATCATTTTCAGCAAAAAATGATGGTTTTTGAAAAAGACTGTAGCTATAAAACTGTTGAGCTCAAGTTTTAGTAAATTTACTCTATTTAAAAAAGATGTTAATAATAGTTTTGTCAGTGTGGGTAGCTTTAAAAAAATTACCCTTAGAATTAAAAATGAGAAAATATTTCAGGATTTTGGAGAATAAAATGAGCCTCTGGTGGAGAGTACCTGCAACACCTACTACACTATTCAAGGACATTTTCTGTGCCTATTGAATAGTCTATGTAAAAATCGAATCATTTTCGAACAGAAAATAATAATGCTAAATTTTTTAAAAAAATTATTGGAGTTTTATAAAATTCAAGTGGTTGTCATTTTTTAAAGCAGCGGCTTTGAAATAGCATACAAGGCTCTTCTAACTTAAAATAATATACACTTTCATAATTATAAATGCCTAAAATACAATACATACCTCTTATATTATAAAGTATAATAACAGCAGGGCAGGCTCTTTTTACTTAGAATAATATACACTTTCATAATTATATATCCCTATAATGTAATATACTGCATACCTCATATATTGTTTTTTTTTTTTTTTTTTAA
>NW_027109405.1:1059498-1081546 GCF_000696795.3 Halyomorpha halys
GTTAAATTTTGTATTTTCAATTTTTTAAGTTCTGTTTTGAGTTTGTTTGTTAATGTAGTATAATATGTTTTATCTGTGGGGTATCTAGTCCTGGGCCACTTCGCTCTTGCTCTGAGTTTTTCCTTAAATAAGATGCAAATGTGCTGTGGCAAGTTAGTAAGCATAGTATTAATAATTTTACTGGTCGTCGTGTTGTCGTGTATGCAAATTCTTATAGAATCTGTGATGTTTTTTATTATTCGTCGATGTCATGTTTAGTTTTAAGTGGAGTTTTTAAGTCCAGTTTGTTTTCCAAATCATTACGAAATTTGTCCCAGTCAACTCGTCCTTTAATCAATGAGGGAGGAGAGGGCTTAGGAACGAAGCTCGAATGTAAGGAAAGGATAACTGGACTGTGGTCTGAGGAAAGGTCATCTATAGATTCGATGATGGTCCGGGAAGAGGAAATTTGGGAGGTGATAAATATGTCTAGGATATCTGGACGTTTCTTGAGAGATGTAGGCCAATAAGTAGGACTCATGGGCATGAGGATAGAATAACTATTGGAGGTAGTGACTCTGGAAAGGATATTACCATGGGTATTGGATGTATTATTACTTATATAAGTAATATTGTTAAATATAATAAAGTATACCTTATCTTAAAATAAGTACCCTTTTTAGGACTATACTGTAGGACAAAAGATTCCCCACTTTTAATATAAGTCCATGCTAGTTAAGTTGAGGTCTATAACTGCATGAGTTGCCTCCAATTTTGTTGAATAATTATAAGATGTGAAATTCTTTCTCATCAAAGTAGCAGTGTTTTCAATAAAAATAATAACAAATTACTAAAATATACTTTTTTTTTAATTATAAAATTATATAAAATAAAATGTTTAACAGAGATAAAAAATTAAATTATCTGTTAAAAAATAATGAAAGTAGCAAACAGAGGTAAAATAATGAAATTACTTAATAGTCCTGGTAATGATTTTACAAAACTGGTGTGGAATCTCACTTTCAGTAAAAGATCTCACCTTAATTAATATTGAATTACAGCTTATTAAACAAGGAAGTAGGAAATCATTAATCCAGAAGGAAGCTGATAAAGAAAAGAGTGAATAATTCATGATTTTATGAAAAACATAATTTGGGTTTATTTAACAGCTTCCTCTGAATTTACAATGACAAATTTAAGTAAAGGAATTTTTCTCTATTTTACTATGCTGCAATTTAGAATTACTTGACTTAAACAGTTTTTTAGATACCACTTCCTATTCAACAAAACCCATTAACTTGTTTAAAAAAACACAAAACCTTAATTAACTAATTTTCTGTATGGAATAAGATCATAATCCATATGAATTTTTCAATTGCTTTTGAGGCATACCTTTTACAAAAAACGAATTTACTATTCCAAAAACCTAATTCCACACTACACATTTTGGCAAATCAAAAGCCAAATCTAAACCAATCCCAAAAGTAACCTCGACTTCATTTGTAAGAAATTAAATTTCATTAAAGTTGATAGTTTTTTTTAGCAGTGGTTTCTCTTAATTAGTCCAGTAAACTGAGGCTCCTAATAAAAAATCATAAGTTTTTTTCTAAACATGTATGTTTTTATCGACATCAGGTGACTATGAAATAACTTCAATTTTCAGATCACTTATTGCAAATGTTAGTCAGATAACTTTAGGGCGATTAAATGATCTGAAAATTAATACTATCTCAGATCCACCCACCCTGTATCCAAAAGATTACCACTTTTTCAGAGATCTTATTATTATTAATTCGGCTCCACAACTCGATGTCGAGTCTTGGCCTCCACATCAGCCTCCACCAATCATTACGATCTTGTGCGGCCGCCATCGAGTTCCTCACTCCCATCATGGTCCTGGCATCACCACTCACACCATCACTCCACCAAAGGCGTGGTCTTCCTCTGCGTCTTGCTCCATGTATTACCTCGGTCACTATTTTCCTGGGCAGATAACTCTCAGCCATCCGAGCAACATGTCCTGCCCAGCTCAATCTACTGAACCTCACAAACTGGACAACGTCTGGTTCCTTATATAAAACTTTGAGCTCTTGGTTTGTTCAACGTCTCCATATCAGGTCAACCTAGACAGCTCCAAATATTTTACGGAGAATCTTCCTCTCCAAGACCATTAAGTTGTGCTCACCAGCCTTGAAGATAGTCCACGTTTCCAAGCCATACAGAAGAATTGGTCGAATAATTGTTTTATACAGATAGATTTTGGTGTCCTTAGACAAGGCACGGCTCCTAAAATAGGGACTGAGGCCATAATAACAGCGGTTGGCACGTAGGACTCTTCGTTTAATTTCGGAGTCCACAACATTGTCTTGGGTTATGAGTGATCCAAGATACACAAACTCGGGGACTTATCCAAAAGTACATTCTCCGATCCTGATTTCTTCACCGGTCCTGGGGATTTCCTCAGTGACCGTGTATTTGGTCTTTTCTGGATTCACTTCAAGCCCCATTTTTCTTGCTGCTTCAGCCAATTTCATAAATCCATCAGAGAAAGCTTGGAAAGAGCGGCCGTCAATCTCAGCGTAAGCAAGAAGCTGTGTTGTTCTGCTGAATATTGTTCCGCCCACTTGAATTCCAGGTTCTCTAATGGGCTTTTCAAGAGCTAAATCAAAGAGGAGGCAGGCCAAGAGAGATCTATTGCATTTAAAAATAAATAAATAAAGTATTCCAAAATGGAAATGAAAATCATAAAATTTATATTTTTAGATAGTTGATTAAAGCAAAAGAATCTCAAAACAAGGGATAAAATCCTAGTTGTGGATTAGGAGAAATGTACTAAAGCCTACAGAACTTATTAATAATAAATATAACATCAATAAAATTTGTTTTTCTTTCATTTTTCTTATACCACAGAAACTGTCATTCCAAACCAATATAAGTAAAATTATAAACAAGAAAAACACCAATTTTATATTATAGAATTGGTGCGATCCTCTTTGCAGTGAAATTATAACATGGTTCACTTAGATCTTTAAAATAATTTTGTAATAGCTTAAAAATCAAATAAACTAACATCACACACTCGATGCAATACTAATATAATTCAATAGATCCTTGAGAACATGAATTTCTAGAAAAAAGACTATCAATCCTTTATGGAAAATATTGGTCTATTCGTATTTGAAAGGTGAGTGATGACACGAAAAGAAAGAAAAAGTTAATAATAATGAAAGTGAACTTCTGGAAGTGATATTATGGCACATTCAGATAAATTCTTTGAAATCTATCAGACCTCAAAGTCAAATTTTTTAGTTGTGGCAATATTGCATTAAAGGTATGATATCTACAATGAAACCATCCATTTAACGTTATGTAAAACCACAATTAGGATTTTTATAATCAGTTTACCATGCTTAACTGATAAAGAATATGTAATTGTAAGCCGAAAAATCCACCCTAAACATGGTCTGCATGGATGCCAAATCTTTTCCAAAAGAAGACAACTTCAAATACCTCAGCTCTACAATAGCTTCAATAAATGATCAACTAACTGAGATAGACCAGTCAATCTCTCTGTCAAGAATACTGAAAAATCTGAAGCTAAGGATGTACAAAGCCACTCTATTATATGGCTGCGAGACCTGAGCTCTAATAGGCACCTTAGAAAGCAAACAATTACCAGAACGATCTAGCAGGCCCGAGCAATCCATCAGGTTGGCTCAACACCACAATGAAGGCAAGAGACCATGTGGAAGGCCGAAAACTATGGATCGATTACCAATAATAGGATAGAGTTATTATGCTGGAAAGCAGTAGCTCAAAACATGAAGGTATGGAGTAGGCTGATTAGGGCAGTCAAAGATCTACAAGGACTATGGAGCTAACCAAAAAAATTAACTGATATACTATGTAGAAGAATTTGTGTACCAACTAGCATAGAGATATAACAAACAAGCAATGCATTGTGATTGGACAGATATAAAAACACAAATTATGAAGAATATCCCGGTTAATTTAAAATTTTAAAAAATATTTATATTTTAGGCAATACAATTATGTAAATTATATAACACAAAGGAGAGTATAAATTAATAAACAGTAAATTCATATGTTATACAAAATTGAATTAAATATGGAATTCTTTGTCTTGGGAACACATTAAATTATCTTAAAAATCATTCTAGTGCAGATATCTCATAACTAGTATCAGTGTATAGTAGATCTGAACGAGACATAAAAAAGATCTTGTATGTTCTGAAGGATTAAAAGAAAGTTAAAATTCATATTGCTTTTGAATGTAAAACCAGCTAAATAAAGTAAACAATTTAAGTTGTTTCGAAAGTAAAAATTCCTAATAAGCCTGATTTGTTATATTAATGCAAGGTTTATTGAATAATCCATGGATGGATTATTAAAAAAACTTTACATTAGTTATTCAAATGACAATGACTAGGTGATCTAAGGTTTAAACCATAGTTCTTTTAATCAAAATACATACTAAACAATTTAAAATACATTTTCAGCCCATTATGATTCATATAATAAAAAACACACAATTATAAATTATAAGAAAAAAAAAATTATCAAGCTAATTTCAAAAAATCAATTATATTGGATGTAGAAATAGTATACTTCTATAGTCAAGAAATTCAAAGCAACTGATACTTGAATATTTGATTGAAACAACATTAAATCAATATTTTTTAAAAAAATTTAAATAAACCAAACCAAAAGTACTATAGAAATATTAAAACTTTCTCAAACAAAAAAGTAGAAGAAAAAGTTTATTACAATAAAATTAATCCTTCAGAGTAGAGATTATGATTTACAATCATGGTGAATAAAAAATAATACTAACAGTTCAGTAAACAACTGCAAAGCAAAAAAAAAAATAAACATTACCTGAGTCTTGTAGTTTCAGTATCAAATAATGTTAAGGTGTAGTCAGTCAACTTTCCCTTGATACATAAAGTTCTAAGAAGTTGCTCCGAAATTTCAGAATGAAAATACACTTCATTATCAACAAATTGTAATTTCACTTCTTCAATTGGACTAACTTTTAAACTGTCAATCTGATAGTATTTGTTTACTGGTACAGAATCACAAAGTGCAAATAAGTTATCACAAATATAATTAACACAAACGTCTTGAAGTGATGATGGTGATATGTACATCATGTAGAGGAGAATAAAGTTATAAAACACCTACTGGTCTGGACATTGAATTAAGTTTTTCAAGATAAAAATAATCAAATAGACCAGCTGGTCCACCATCTAAACCAAAAAATCTTCGATTAGGTTACGTATAAGAGTTGGAACAACTCATATAACTGTTTACTAATACTTTCAACAATGAAAATATTAAATTAGCGTAGTTTTTCTATAGCTTGTAGGCTACTAAAGTTAAAATGAAATAAAAAAAAAACTACTGCATTTTTCGGTGGCTTTTGTTGTGTCATAACCTTTACCATAAAACCTCTTCTGTCAAGTCTCCAGTGGCAATGGTGTAACAAAATAATGGATAAGTTCGCAGTTGATATCGAAAAAGTATTGGATGAATTTGAATATAATGAAGGTATAGTTTTGACTATGACTGCATTAAACTATAAGAAGTCAACTTTGTCATCGCCTGATATTTTAAATTTATGTGTTAGGTAGAGAAGAATCTGTCACACCTGTGGTTATCAAGAATCATTCCTTGTCACGTATAACACAGGTTTGTTAACTGAATCTGTTTTATTCTTAATAATATTCTTTAAGTAAGTTTAAAGTAACTTGAAAAATGAAACCTAAATTATATAAGTGTATGAAGCTCTATTATTTAATAAAATGTGTTGGTTTTTCAGAAACCACTAAGGCCACCAGCTGCAAGTTACCGTAGACCAACTTTTGAACCTATTAATTTAGCTGATGCTGATTTTGCTGCAGCTAATTTTTCACCTTCCCAAAGTTATAATACTTCTATCAAACAAAGTACATTTAAAGAAACAAGAAAACGTAATGGTAATCATGTTGACAACAAACAAACCATACATCACTCATCAAAATACCAGGATGAAATTGACCCTACTGATTCAACAAAACAAGAATTGAAAGATAGTACCATTGATGATAGTGCAGAAGTAAATAGACAGAGTCTTGATAATCTGCATTCTGAAGATAAGCCCGATTTGCTTGATTCTAATATTTTGAAGCCTTCACAGATTCATATTAATGGTGATGATGAAACTCTTGATGCTAACAGTCAACTTCCTGATATTACATCTGTGAAGAGTACTGTTTCCGAGAATCCTTATGAGATAGAGCCAGTATGCGATTTAATTAAACCACACATTTCTGTATCTGTATCTGATAATACTTATGAAGAGGAACTTCCTCCTTTGGTTGATGTTGGATCAGTGATCAAAGAAGAAATACCTGATTTACATGTTAGACCAATTTCTTTTGATACTATAGATGATATTAGTGAAGGAGAGTTAGAAGATTACTTATCTAATTTGGAAGTTGATATAAATGACTCTGATGACGGTGATAGTTCAGTAACTGATACCAAAGTTGATGATACATGTGAAAATGGAAATGAAAATGCTTCTAGTTCTCGAGTTTTAGATGATGATAATTCTATAGCTGTTACAGAAGATACAGAAAGTGAGGAAATAGAAAGTAACATGGGTTTAACTGGGTCCTCAAACAAGAATGAAAAAACTGGTATCAGCAATGAGCTTGATAGCAGTCAAAAAATTGAATCTGGTGAAAGAACTAACTCTGAACAGTTATCAAAAATTGAATCTGAAAAAGTTTCATTATTACAAGAATTTCCTCCTGAGACAAGTTATGGCAGCAAAAAATGTGAGCTAGATAACATTAATTGTCGTTCTTGTACAAATAATGTGACATCTAGTAGTGTGAATTTATCTGAAGAAGATAATATAACTAGTGAGCCTCAAGAACAGGTTGAGAAAGTTTGTGAAGAATCAATATTAGAACATACCAATAATACATTACCTGATATGTTAAATACAGAACCTAAGCCATCAGACCAAGTTGTTTCTACAGAAACTCAAGTGCCTTTGACAAATAATTTAAATGAATTTCAAAATTCTGGTGTTGAAAGTAGGACTATTCCTGAAAATATAGAGGAATCAACTGTTCCATTAGATGATGTTTCAAATATTCCTGAAGTTACTGCAAATATGCCATCCTCAGGACAAATTTATGAGTCAGATTCTAATTCACTTGAAGAAAATAAGCCTGCTCGACCAAGTAGTCTTACTATATCTACTAATGTTGGTATCGATAGTGAGGAAAGCCCAACACCTACCAATACAGCAGGTAATTTGTTTTTTGATTTAAAATTTTACCTCATATTGGCATGAAATAAATAGTTTACCATTGGCCATTTTCTTTGTAGGCTATGTACATTGACTAGTTGAGTACACCTTTTATTCCATATTTAATTTTTTTTTTCCATATTACATGTAAAAGGCCAAACATTAGTAATCTATACAACTGATTCGCTTGATCTCCACAATTTTTCGTACTGTTTTTTATGGATCTGATTAGAATGGGTAATTCAAATTTGTCATATAGCAACTGATCCTTGAGTTAAAATAAGGACTGCTTTCAAAATGTGATCAAACTTGGTATGGTCCTTATCTAATAGCAATTACTCAGGTAGTATTAATCAGTATTGTTGATTGCTAATGATATTGTGATGCTGAAACTTGGCTTTTATTGATGATGAACAGTTTATTAAGTCTGGCCCTCATCACAATAGTAGAATCCCTTTAAGATGTTATTGTTTGTTTCTATTACTTATTTTTTTTTAAATAAATTTAATGTCATTGGTATTTATTTCTCATTTAAAGAACTACCCTACAAATGTTCATAAAATCGATTGATTTTATCAGTTATATCTAAAAAGGCTGTGTACATTATTGTTAATTATATTTGGCTGTTGTTTATATTTCCTTGAAAAATTATCTTTTAATACTTATAGATAATTCATTTCAAATTACTATTTTACTGTATTTAGATAAATGTATTTCAGATGTAAGTACTCATTCTATAATTTATTGTAATACTCAAATATGGTTGGGTTAAAAATAAAGGAGAAGGAGAACTACTAAGGCATGGAATTCAGCACCCTTTAAGATAAAAGATGCAAAAAGTTTAAACAATTCAGAAATGCAGGTGAAAATTCAGTTATGAGATGGTCTGAGATAAAGGAATATTAAAAGATCCTATGGAGAGAGCATCTATGGACTAGCCGATAGAAACTTCCGATACTCTTTATTTGATCAAGAATGCAGACTAGTAATAAAGTAAAGGAATGAAAAAAATACATAGATGATTGAGAAAAAACATTGGTTATACATTGGAAGAGTACTCTAATGCTTGGAAATGTATGCGTTTAAAACATTTTTGGAATTGTGTGGAAAACTGGTATTGTCTAAAAAAGAAATTTATAATAAAGAACAGGATTAAAGAAGTGAAAATTCAAGAAGAAACAATGAAACTAGAAAGTTCTTCATGAAAGTACCAGGTATTTAGAGGAAAAGAATAGGATAAAGTATCTGTTGGTTAGGAGGTGAAGATGGGAATACAAAGATCCCAATGGATAATGTTCAAGATTGGTGGAAAGTTTATTTTTTTAATCTCTTGAATCCAGAAACTGACTTAAGTTTGTCTGTCCCTATATGTTTCATATGTAATTGCCAGAAAAGATCTTTGTGATGATCACAGTTGTGTAAGAAATCATAGAAATAGTGATCAAACTAAAGAACTAGATGTCATTTGAAACAGGTGGTATACTAACAGGACTGTTTAAGAATGCCAGGAACTCTAAGAGTTCATAGCTTTGATATGGAATGAAGGATTAATACCCTTTGATAGGAACGAAGGGATCATTGTTCAAGTCTATAAAAGAAAAAAGTAATCTTACGCTATGCATTGGATATAGATGTTTTACTCAACTAGGTATGTTATACAAAGTTTTCTTTATAGTATGATCCATCAGGTTATTATGATATCTTTTGATGAAGCTTGGGGATTACAGGGAGGTATCAGATGTAACAGGTCAACAACAGTCCAAATTTGAGTATGAATTTTATGGCGTCAAAAGCATCTCCTCTTTTTGTTAATGTACAGAGGCTAATGTGTTTTGGGAGGATGGGAAGAAGAGTAAAAAAAATTGTCCTGATGGATTAAGGCCAAAGGATTGATGAAGAGATGACGTCCTAGAAGATCGCAGGAAACTGAGAATAACTGTACCTTTGTCATTGGACCAAACTAGAGGGTTACTTTAATGATCTGTTGTGCCACTAAAAGAAGTGTAATATTTTGTGTATTCATCCTTCATCTCATGTTATAATAGTAAATTAATTGAAAACTAAGGCATGTATAATGATAAAAAATAATTTAATTAAAAAAACCCGACTATGGAAATAACCCTGCCCTACACACCTATTCATTCTAAGAGAAGGGGTGTTATTTCATATCTCTTGAAACAAATTAGTGGGTTATTACTAAATGTCTATAAATGATGAAACTTTGTACAGGAGATGAATGTGTTCCACTATACACTATGAATATTTGCAAGTAAATTGCATCTGTACATGTGAACATAAATAAAGTATATTAACGTTTTTTTCAGAGTCTTGAATTTCTTTCAGATGTGGAAGGCACTTTTTTTTTTAATGACCCCTTTCTTGGTCATTTCTGATATACAGAGGGGTTATCTATGGAGTATCACCCTACTCTAACTAAGGTGGAGGGTCAAGTTTTCATTTTGTGGAACCCTCACAGAACCAAAAGTTGACTCCCAAGGTCGCAAAGACCTATGCCTCAACTCCATCAGCTACTGATGGTCCTATGTGGAAGGCATCCGACTACTTCCTTATTTATAGATAACTTCAGTAACAGCCCACTAATTTGATGACCTCATCTCTTTAAACGAATAGGTTTCTTTCCTTAGTTCAGTTTTATTTTGTTAAATTATTTTTTATTTTAACATTTTTCATGTAATGGCATTTTATGTTTTAATTGATTGTCATTTACTAGAATTTGGATTTATGTAAATCGAGTATCAATACTTTAGTTAAAGTATCATATCGAAACGTTTGATGTGTTTTTCTATAATTCTCTTTGGAATTTGTTTTAATACATTGTGGAGGGTGTGCATCGTTACTCATTGTATGTTCCAATGTAGTGTTGGAACAACCAATTGTAACCTTTTGCATCATTTTGAAGTTTATACTACAAATTGTATATTTGTAACCTCCTGTATCAGTGTCATATTTATCTTGATATCAAAGAATACATTTTTTTTATTTATTTAAATTTTTATGTTTTATCTAAATGATGTACTGCCTCGGTAATGTCTAATCTCTGACAAAGACACAGTAAGATCTCAACAGTTTGCTCTGTTTCCTGAGCAAGCATAACTTAATGAATTTTATCACTTAAGGGTATAAAAAAGGCCTAAACTATTGATCTTGCCAAAAACATTATTACAACTTCCCGAAGACTTCATTTAAAAACAGCTGTCAATCATGCATTTTAAAGAGAAAAGTTTTTGTTGTGTCTTTCAAATATATAATTTTTAATGCAAGCTACTTCTCTATCCTTACTAGTAGTATTATTTGGGAGTTAAGTAACTGTGGTGTTTATTTATTATAATAATAAATTAAATGTTATTTAACCTTAATGTTTAACATCCAAATATTAGATATATATACAATATTATATACCTTAACAATACACTTTGTAATGGTTAATTGATTCCTTAAACGCTTAATGTCCAATTTAAATCAAAGCCATGGTTATGATTGACTATAAGATATTAAGATTGTTATGAATCATCATAAGTAATGAGAACTACTGTCACTGATTACATTATATCTACATAAAGCCCACCTTACTCAACCAATATTATTGAACGTGGTACATGCAGGTATAGTACACATGTCAGTATTCTTATTATACGCCTGAAGCAGTCAATATATTGATGATATTGACTGTATATGAGGTCCTCAAGTAAAAATGTGACTAGATACTGCACAAGGGAGTTGATTCTCATGATGGCCACTGGCAGCTCAGCCATTTAAGGAGGTTATGAAATAAAATAAAATATTTTTTAGTATTTTCAGCTCAAATCGTTTGATAACACTCACAGAATATTACTAATTAATTTGAGACATCGGATTTAAAAATGGGTTGTGTAGTTCTTTCAAAACATAGCCCATACTACGAGTAGGTTACGTGACACTCCTAAACATATTACTCTCCTTTTGGCTCCACCCTAGTCGGGTAAAAACTATTAAATGTGAAATGTCTCACAAAAATAAATAATCATCCTGCAGTTTATCTTTGGGTAAAGGTATCATCAATCTGCTTTCACCCCTTGCTTTATTCTTTAACTGATGTCTTCCAATCTTCCAAAATTTCTTCTTATTCCTGGAGAGTGGATCTACTCTTAAAGGATATTTTTTGTTCAAACATTAAACCATTGGAGAATGAAATAAACTTAGTTAAGAGTAAAGGGATCATTTGGAGTTGTGTTATTTCCTGTTCTTGTTTTGCCATGAAGAAGGCTTAGAGAGAGGTTTAAAATATTGGCTAACATTAATGATTTAACGTGTCTTCAATTTTTTCAAAGATAAGAAAAACAGTCTTACCATTATCCAAACTAATATATTTTTAATGATTGGAGAAGTTTGTCGGGGGGTGCGGTTAGCAAAGAACAACATAAATAAACAAAACCATATTTATTTATTTTATGCCAAAATCTATCTTTTCTTATCTTATCTACACCTCATTAATATATTTTTAATTAAAAAAAAAAATCACTGAGAAAAAAAGTGTTTCCTTTAATTTTTATCTTTTGACCCTTTTCAGAGTTAGACCCTCCAAATAATACCCAGCTACTGTGTGTTTCAATTTGATATACTTGTTTGTCATTGCTCAACTATAAATAATTTAGAGATAAATCAAACTTGATATTTGAGGTTTACATGTATAACGGGTAAGATGGAAGTTTATTTGCTCATGGCCAATTTAATTCAGAAAGTGTACTTTAGTATGGGTGCTGCAGCTAGTTTAAAATTTTAAACCTTAAATTAGTTAAGTGAATTAATTTTCATATTATTTCATTTAATCATAAATTGTTTGCTCATTTAACTTATAGTATCTATTTTGGGCTCTTTCTGTTTAGAATATATAATAAAGTGTAGTAGCAAGTTTTTTCTAGATAATTTATGAATAAAGTATTTTTTATGTAATTAAATATGTTTTTAATTTATAATTCCATGTTTTACTATGTGTTAGGATTCTTTTTTTTTTCAGAGCTCTTCTCTCAATTGACAATTTGTTTCCTGTCTGTGTACTTCTTCGTTATTTTTTTAATTTAATTTTCTTTTTTGGGGAAAGAGGACATACTTGAAAAATAAAGAATATATAAGAAATCAAGGATGTTCTTAAAGTAGTTATAGGATCATTTATAAAATTACATATTATGTCTAAGCTTAACATTAAGCCAAAGCTAAGAATAATTAGGTTTAATTGTTTTTCAGGTAATAATATTAACAGTCCATTGGATAGGTTGGGCAAATATCCTCCTTTTTGGGTCCCTGATACTGAAACTGATAATTGTATGCAATGCCATAATAAGTTTACTGTTATTCGTAGAAGGCATCACTGTAGAGCTTGTGGTTTGGTGAGTTCATTTTATATTCATTCTTCTTAAAATTAAATGTATAATGATTTAAAGTCCTCTTATAACTGTCGTTACTACTGGACCACATTTAGCAGAAATTAAGCCATGTTCTACTGACAGCATGGTAAATGGCTTATAATTTTTGGCTTAATTATTTTCATAAGTATGAAGAATCCTCTCTCAAAAAATTGAAATTATTAATTTACTTTAAGTCTAGTAAAGATAATGGTTCTTGCTTTGGAAATCATGTGGTTGCTATTTTGAGTTCATTTTTATAATTTATAGTTATTGTATTACTTTCTGCATTGTTTAATAATATGAGGAATTGCCTTTTTTATGAATTATTTAATGAATGAATACATTATTATTATTTATAAATACTAATCATGAGGGCCTTTTTATTTTTTCTCAGGTACTTTGTTCCAAATGCTGTAATTTGAAAGCACCATTGGAGTACATGGAGTTTATGGAAGCTAGGGTGTGTCAACCTTGTTTCAATATAATATATAGAGGTTGGTATTATTAGCTGTATTTTTGGAGAAATTATTGAACTTTTAGAATTCATATTACATTATCTCGTGATTCCAAAACCTCAGGGTACAATTGAGGGGTGTCAATTGAGGTCAATAAGAAATTATCACAAATTCTTCTTAAAATATTTTTAATTCCCTTAAATCAGTTGCTTTTACTAATCCATCATCGACATATAGGATCAGACTCTTTCTTCTACATGTTTCCATAGTGTAGAATCAAAAATCAACCTCCTCATTTAGTCTGAATTCTAATGTTAAGAGAAGTTTTTTAAAACTTTGTACCAACAACTTTGTTCTGTTCACGATCAAATTACTACCTACTTTTTTATCTCATAGTAATTCTGTTTATGTGTGATTTGATCTGAGAAAAGCCATTTGATAGTCTACTGTTTTCTTTTTCTTCCAATAAGGTTTTTTCTTACTACTTTATATATTCATACTGATGTGATTTTGGCTCACTTGGCTATTACTTTCTACCGACTTCAGTAAAATCTTTGAAATATTTTCTAGTTGTTCTCAGATTTCTCATTAGATCTTGAAGTCTCTTCATTGCTCTCTAATAAAGTGAATCACTTATAATTCTCTGATATGCCTGAGATTCTAGTGTACTTTCTTTATAAGTGAACACAGGTATTGACATACAATAGAATTGTGTTCTTGATCCCTCTGCACAACATCTACTTTTATTGGATACTGTTCAAGGACGCAGAAGGTCCTGGCTACGGCCCTGGAGAGACATCACCAATTGCATTCTACATTCCATAAAACCCACGATAACTTAAGATTGAATTTAATTTTAAAATATTAACCCACTACATAAATAGTTCTCTATAGAATATGATATTGTTAAAGTATTATATTTATGTGACAAATTATTTTTTAAATATTAACTTGTTTTTTTTTTGTTTTTTGGTTTCCTATAGTGAGCTTAGAAGATGATAGATACAATTTAGGGAGGCAACCTAACCCAAACAATCCAATGGAATATTGTTCTACTATTCCTCCTCTGCAACAAGCAGCATCGTCTATGAACCAGCCTCCTCCTTCAGTATTAGTACCAACTGGTGTTTTGAAGCGTGAAGGTATTATCTTTATTTTACCGGTATTATGCCATTAATTACTTATTTCTAAATGGAATAGTTGTATTATTTGTATGTTTTTATCATAGCTATACAAAAAATTTTGCAGGTAGTCGTATTTCTAATGAAATTACATATTATTGGCAATTAGTTAAACTCATCCCTATTACTTCCTTGAAAATGCTATAGTGCAGAAATTGTAGTTTTTAAAACATTATATTTCTATAAATGTCATGAGATAGTTTGCATATAGAGAATGAGAAATTATATGTATAATATTTTGATTAGCTTTTTAATGTTACATGAAGGATTTCTATTATTTAATTATTTTGAATGCATGTAAAATAATTTCTCATTTTCTGTTATTTCAAAAATATTTTTATGATTTCAGGGAAATCTAAGTCGGATGTACCTAAACAAGTGATATTTAGTGATGGAATTAGGCCTGGTGGTGACTTGACCGAGTTGGATGGATCATCTGAATCTAGTAGAATTGTTCCACGAAAAGGTACTAGAAGATTAGCCAGTCCATCTGTCTATGGTTAGATTTTTTATTTATTTATTTTTTTTTTTTTTAACAAAAATTTCCTTTTCGTTAATTTAAAACCAATTTGAACTTTTTTTTTATTAAGAATAAATCTCAGATTTTTATTTCTATTGGTTTAAAAGTATTTTTCAGCCTTTATCAGAAATAAAGAATGATAATAAAAATAAAGCTTAATTTAGTTCCTCTAAGGCGTAAAACCAAATTTTCCTGTATTAAATTCAACTTTGAAATTCCTAATAAATTAATATATGTTATTTATTATTTATGGTGCTTAATTAACTTAATTAACTTAAGCTCATAATATATAAGCTCATATTAATATATGTTATTTATTATTTAAATTATTTATGGTGGTTCCCGCTTTGCTGTAGATGTGTGATAAGGTTGGGTTTCAATAAATTCAGACTCTTGTAGTTTTAAAAAATATATAGAAATTTATTTTTCGAATAACTCAAAAGCTATTACATGTTCTATGAAATTATTGCCACTCATATGAAAGATAATGAAATTCTCTACAACTTTATACTTGATTCTCTTTCTGATACTTGAGGGCTTGCTGTGCTTTGAGATTTTGCAGGTCTAACCTTTTGAATTTTCGATAATAGAAATTTGTTGTAGCACCTCTTTCACACTGAATATGCAACATGCCTTCAACTGACTTCGTTTGGTGGTACCAATACCATAGCTAACATTCCAGGCTAGGAAAATCAAGGAATTTTTTGTAGTTATGCCAGATGAATTTATTAGGAACATTTTTTATCAAAGAGCAAACAAGTCTAATAAGAGAGTTATTAAAATTTATGAAACCAAAACATAAAAATAATTATGTATGTGAATATTTAATTTTAACTAATTTCTAGAAATCACATCAAACTTTCGATTGTTATAATTTTATATATATATAAAAGCTTTGCTGGGGCAGCTAGTTTTCAATGAATTGTTACTTATATATGTTAGCCTCCAGAAATAGATTTCAAACTTTTTTTTTAACACTTGACTGTATCGTTTATGTAATTCTATTAAAATGTAGAATTTTATTCTATTATAATGTTATTAAACTTTATTTATTTATTTTTCTTTGGTTTTTATTACTGTTATCTTATTTTTTAGCAGCAAAATCATCAGGTAAGGTAACACGAAGAAGTATGGATCCTAATACACAAAGCTTCATTTCTTCCGATTCTGGTTACCCACCGATTGCAAGTAATGAAAATGGTGAATTCGTTTTTCATGAAGATGTGCCTGAAGTTTCCAATGAACCTGTTAAATTTGCTATTAATTACAACCTATTTGTAATTGTGAAGAAAGTAAAATGTAAGATTTTTAATTTTTATTTCTTTAATTTTATGTTATTAAAGTTACTGACTTGTTTTTTTCATTATTTAGTGGAGTGTTGTGTTAATCGTGAATGTTGGAGTGCATGTTCAGAAGGATTAGCATGTGTTGGGCAGGATGAAGTTGCTATTATCCTTGAATGTCTACCAGATGAAGTTTTTCCTCCACAAGATATTTTCCATTTAATCAACACTCTTCACTTGGAAGCATCTAAAGGTAATGTTGAAAAAGATTCATGTATTATTTCCTATTTAAATATATTTACGTTAAACTATACCTTTTTTTAATTGATGTTTAAAAAACGTTGGTTCCCTCTTACTAATTAATTCATATTAAATGCTTTCAAATTTAATGTTATTTTCTGGCACAAACAATGAAATAGTTTTGTTAAAATGAATTTATTACTGAAAATGTGAAGATGATATTTTAATCACTGTTCATTTTCTAACTTTTAAGGTTAGTACAGTGGATTGTTTTTAGTGGTTTCTCAATTGGCCAATAATTTTTGTTAATAATGACTGCTTATAGTGATTAAAGTTTTCACTTTCTTAAAGAATATATTTTCTATTACCATCTCTACAACATGAAAATATTGTTTCTCACTTCAAACAATATTGTAGCACTAGAGAGAGTACCAAATGGGATGCTATAAGAGCAGATGATGGTGGCAGCAAAGGTTGTATTTTCCAATAACTTATTTAGCATCTAGGACCTTAAATTCCATCATGTTTTTCATCTGTTATTCTGAATTTCAAAATTTCATATATTGTTTTAATTTTACATATCAATGGTCATGAAAAATTTGAATTATGGATCTTGCATCCCTAATTAAAATTATAAAATTATTCACATGCTGTGAAGTAAATGAAGTTCCATGTTACCATTTTTAAAATTAGGCTCACATATTATTTATAAAGTATCACAGTTTCTAGTTCATTTAGCCTTTTTATTTTTAATTAGATTGATGAATTAATAGCTTTACCAAGATATGAATTGCAATATTTATGTTGTTTTATATCTTTTTTAGCCCTGATGAAACCCTACAAAGTCAGACAAAACATCAGCAAATAAATAGTTATTGACTATTTTTTGTTCCTTATTGACCACACCCCTGACTATCTCCTTCATATTTTGAAAAATATGGCTAATCATTTCTATATACAATTTGAATTATGTTTCAGGCACAACTGTGACAGAAATGAGTTATACTCCTGCCTTTTCCAATGACCTCCTTGGTTCCAAAGATCATGGTGGTTTCATCTATATTCGACCAACTTTTCAGTGTACTACAAATTTATTGTTACCAGTTCAACCATACCTCATTGCTATTTTAGTTCATAGGTTAGTATGTAGCCAATGTATAATCTCATAATTAAGTTACTAGCAAAATAGTTAACAAATTATGTTATTTCTCATTCTCTGTTTTCAATTACGTCATTCATTGACCCTTTCTATTCTCAAACTATATTTTTGCTAAGAGAAGCTTTTTACTTTTGAACCAGTAATTGATTTAACTAACACCCTTGTTAAACTAATCAATCTTCTTCCCTCCTTACTGCATGTATACAATGATCTCTCCAAAATTTCATTTTTTCCTTCATTCCAAGAGACTATTGTTCAGAATCAATAAAATAATATTTGACTTTTTAAAAACCTTTAGGTCTTATTGCACCAGTTTGGGATAAAACTAAGTTGCGGTTAACTGTTTTTTATCAAATAATAGCCATAAAACTTAAACAAATCCTTGGTTAATTATTTTGTAATTAACTATGTTTGAATTTCTTTTCCATCCTTGTCAAAATTAATTCTCTGTTTTAAAATGTTTACTATAGTATTCAGAATGATTTGTAGTCAATAATAATAAAAATTAGATTAAAATTAATCTTGAGCAGAGTTTACATATTAGGTGAAGACACTCATACTTAACACAGACCAATGTTTTTAGGATTGAGAGTTTCCAGGAAATGTTAATAAAGGAAAGGTTTTCTTGTTCTGTTATAAATTGAATTTTATGAAATTAAGAATAGAATTACTAGGACCATACTAATGATAGTTAATAATGCTTGACTGCAATTTAGGGATTATACAGTCTGAAAAAACTTCTTTAAGGAGTGCCAATGTCTCGATTGCTAATTTCAGTGTTCTAAGAAGATTCATTCCCTTTTGACTTCAGCATATTCCATACTAATCAGCCTGATTGTTTAATTTAAGTTTATAATTTATTACCAATATAAAATTAAAATTATATAAAAATTAATAGTTTATTATTTTAATTAATCATTATTTTGTTGCAGATGGGAAACTCCATGGGCACGACTATTCCCTTTAAGACTTGTTCTGAGGCTTGGAGCAGAGTATAGATACTATCCTTGCCCCCTCGTTTCAATTAGAAACAGACCCCCGCTCTATACAGATATAGGTCACACAGTTATGAAAATTCTTGTTGTAAGTTATTGAACTTTTTATTAATAATAGTTCAAATCTTGAGTGTACCCAGAGGGGGCAGGAGGGGACGGCTCTTCTCTCCCCTCACCTAGAAGTGAAAAAAAAAATATTAATTTAATAAAAATTAATTTTTTTTTTCAAGCAAATAATTGTAATAACTAATAAAGCATTGTTATAATTTTCTTAAAATTTTAGTTCATTCACCTTTAATGTGCTAAAATATCAATCTATTGACTATGGCTTGCTCCTTCCTAGATAATTAGAAATTTACATGATTGAATATACATCAATTTTATTATTATTAATAACACTGAGTTGTATATAAAAGATTTTTTTTTTATAAGGATATGATTTTAAAGTGTTTTTGCTCTGAATCCATACCAGCCTCCCTCTCTTTCAAATTCATTTTTAATTTGATGTTGGAATTAAATTTATGTGTAATTTGTGTCTATGCCCCAGCTAAGACACCTTTTATTATTTGCTGTTTATAGAGGAACCTGTCTCTGAATTTTTTGAATTATCCTAATGCAGGTTTTGCTTTTACAAACTAGGTATAACTTATGGGTGAGGTCAAAGAAAAATTGGTTTTAGTAAAGGGGAGATGGGTGCGTGCATTTATATATTTTAAGATGAGCACACAATAACAAGATAAATTCATTGCAGGTTGCTTTTGTTATCTTTCAAATTAATTGTTTTCTTTTTGGACTGTGAGTTTTCTGATATTTCTGTTATATTTTATAAATGTCTTTTCTTTAGGACTTCAGAAAATATAGTTACTCATTGCCAACTGTTCGAGGGTTACTAATTCATATGGAAGATAGGCAAACAACTATACTTTTCCCAAGGAATCGTTATGACCAGGTAAGGAAATATTTAGTATTTTCCTGTTCAAACTTACATTAGTTTGGATTTCATATTGAAGTATTTATTCTACTGTTTTCTAGGTTATTAGAGCAATAAACAATTCTAATGAAAGTGTTCTTGCATTTGGAGCTAATTTAAGCCTTATTGCTGATTCCCATCTTGTTTGTATCCAAGGAACCAAAGACGAAAATATCTACCATACTCAGGCAATCAATATCCATAACAAACCCCGAAGAGGTATACAAAGACTGTGATAATTTCTGAAACTGTCAAAGTTGTTTTACAAATGTTCACTAATGATATGATCTATAAATTAACTTTTAATATCTTAAATGAAAATTGAGCCAAATTTGAGAAAAACATATATAGATGTGACATACTTAGTAGATGTTCAATTGATTTTAACTTCTATATGTAAAATAAAAATTTAAAACTAAATTAGTTCCAGAACAAATAAAATAAACTATTGGCACATTTATTTAACTTTTTCAAAATTTTCATTTTAAATTAACAAAAAATATATTTTACTGGTTTTAGCAAGCATTTAATGTTAGTTTTACTTAATGCTGACCGCATCCTGACCATCTTCTCCAATTAATTTATCATTATTCTAAGATTTTCTTTCTGTTTTATTAATTTCTTTTTTTTTTTTTTTTTTTTATGAATCTGTCTTGGTTTTGTTGCAGTTACTGGTGCTAGCTTCGTGGTTTTTAATGGTACCCTTAAAACAGCTGGTCTTTCAGGAAAGAGCAGTATCATGGAAGATGGGCTTATGGTTCATTTACCTAGTGACAGTATGGTTTCATTGCGCAACTCTCTCAGAGAAATGAAAGATTACAAAATTTCATGTGGGCCTAATGATGAAGAAACTGTTGTTCTTCAATGGACTACTGATGACATTAATTTTAATATTGGGTAGTTATTCATTACTACCTCTGAATTGATAATCATGTCTTGAGAACATTTTATTTTGAATATTGCCTAAGCAAGAATTTTCTTATTTTTCATTAATAGTAACTATAAAAAGACTTGGCTGTTCGATTTCCTGCTAGCAGCCCTGAAGAAGGCTAGAAATTCTGGCCGAAACGTTGGCACTATTAAATAAGTTATTACAACTTATTTGTGTTTTATTCTGATCGCACCCCCCAAACATCTCCTCATAAAAAGATTATTCATTAATGCTTTATGTTCTTCATGACACGTCCTTGCAAACATATAAAGGTGGATCGACATGTTGGCCGCTCGCCACGGATCGGAGGCTCGGCAAACAAAGAGCGGGCCATCCACATGTCAGTGTTATTCAGAGAGGCAAGCATGGCGGATGTACTAGTGGTTTCAGCCATTGCACTTGGATTGTATTATTTTTATTACAAAAAAAAGAAAATGAAACGAAATTAAATATAAATAAATAAGATTAATATAAAACTTATTATAAAAAGTAGCAACAAACACCTTTAACCTCCTAACAGCTCTCAGTTGCAACTAGACAAAGAACAATGGTGTAGATGCTACACGAGCGCTCTCACGAACCCCTTTGATCTGTGGCCAAAAAACCGACTCTTGACGGATCGGCAACAAGCCTAGGCCAACCAAGCCAAGCCACCCATCCACATGCTCGCGTATGTCTGAGTTCGTCATGGCTCGGCCAACATGTAGAGGCCCCTTAATGTTTATCATCTGTTAAAATGGATGATTTTTTTAATTACAGAAGAATGTGAAGAATGAATATCTTAGACATCTTAGATTTTGTAGTTATTTTTTCATATTAAGAGGCATTGTTCTAATTTTTTTTTTTTTTTTTCAATTTTAGAGTGAAAAGTTGTATTGATGGAAGACCTCTTGATGGAGTACCCTCAATTAGGGTTCATAATGGAACTGATCATCCAGGAAGCTCCAAAATAATTCGCTGGACCGAAGTATTTATATTACAGGTAAAAAATGTAACCTTATACACTCTTTTTAACTTGTCTCTTTTTTTGCTAATGAAGCAGAGTGAGGAGGAGAGTATGAGATCCTGCCAGATGATTCCCATTACTATGGTTCCATTTGGCATGCACTTAGGCACTTAATATATCGAAGAATTTTTGTCAGTAGTCTAGTTTGCCAAGAGTCGATTGTTAAGTTAATATTATCTTGGATTCATCCTCATCTGACTGCATAATGCAGGACATAAACATTCTGAGACCAAAGAAATTTATTCCTAGTTGCTATTTAGCTTTGTAGTGAACTAGTGCTGGGTTTGTTTTATTCAATAGCTCACTTTATTTTGAAACTGATTCAGTTTAATTGTGATAGATAAGCTTAGTGTAGAGAAAAGTCTAACCCTTGATCAGCCTTTAGTTATTTTTTCCTTTATCTTTCCTAAATCTCATTTTGCTTTATTTAAAAAAATCTATAAAAAAAACTATTTTAATACCATCAATAAAGACTAAAAATATTTATTATTATAAAATATATAATTAATTTTGAGCATTAAAAGATTGAAACGGATTTCTGGTTAAACAGTTTAGCTTGATAGAAACTGATATGTTATGTTTAGCCTAATAGAAATTGGG
>NW_027109405.1:1081646-1088107 GCF_000696795.3 Halyomorpha halys
TATATATATATATTCCATGACTGTAGCTGGAAAAAGAGTTCCCCTTTTTCCTAACAATGGCCAAAGCAATGGTAACATATTAACAATTCAGTAGATTCAGATTGAGTGAGCTTAAGCTAATTTGTTTACATATACTTTAAGCTTTCTTTGGATTATTTCTAGCTACCTAGGATGTTATGTATTTTTTGTACAATAGAGTCCAAATCAGTAAATTTTACTAAGAAAAGTGAGGTCTGAAATAATGTAAGGTTCAAGTTAATTTGTTAAACCACAACTTAGGCTGTTTATGAAAAGTATATATGAGAGAGGTAAGAATAGCTCGTTTCCTCCATAAGCTACTCAAAAAAATTATTGATGCATTTCTAAATTTTACAATTTAAATATTGATCTTTAAAATAATACATTTTGTTCATTTTTATGTTAATTATGTGTCGTTAAGGGAAGTAGGTTTTCTTTATTTATCCAGGAAGCTATTATACTAGCATCTTTTAGTTATACAAACTATAGAGGTTTCTCTCTCAATCCATCTGTTTAATTATTTTCTAAGTATGGTATGGTGCTGGCATTATAAATTGTTAATGATCTTACATTTATTATTTTATCAATTAGTGTTGTTAGTTTTTGAACTGTATTGCTCTAACCACTTTTGATTAAATTTTTCAGACTGAGGAAGATAGCAAAGCAACTGATCCAATTGATATTAGTCGAGTATCTGAATCATTAGCTCGAGCCACTTGCATTGCGTTAGTTCCAGAATTGGATTCTTTGTCTAAACTGAATCTATCAACTATTGCAGTGAGGGCAAATATTCATCCTGACAATGTAAGATTTTTTAAAATGTTTATCTATTTGTATATCTTGATTTTTTTTAACTAACTTTGGGTCAGTGAAAAGAACCTAAGTCCTTTAACAATTCTTCTCCAATCAGGTTCATCAGCTTTAGCTCTTCTTTATCTTATTACACCTAGAACTATAAGTTTTAAGACATCCTCCAACTCCTGCAATCTAAGCCTGTCTCATCCTCTTTCTCCGTCTGGAAATCCTTTTCACTTTGGAAGTGTTCCTTGATTTAGGTTATGTAGAAGACTTGAAACATCTTAATATCTCTTTTTTTTTTTTTTAGTGCAAAAAATCATATATTATGAGAGATAGTTGACCGTGGATGATAAAAAAAAAAAAAAAAAAAAAAAAAAAAAAAAAATAAGTTAGTCATACTTATTTGTGTTTCATTGACCGCACCCCCAACCATCTTCTCCTCAAAAAATCATATATATTTAGTTCACCATGCCCTGAATTTTATTTTTAGTATTTGCTTACCTTCTTATTAGTTAGAGCTATAAATATACCAAGTTCAACAGCTTGCAATCACTCAGATATTTTCTAGAATGAACATTCTATGGAATATATTCCACTAAATGAATATGACTGTTTAATCCATTTAACTCCTCCTGGGGCCTGTTTCATAATGAAAGCTAATAGTATTAGTTCATAGTGCAAGTGTAGAAACTAGTGGGGTAATAATACTTATACTTATTTTTTTCATAATAGGGATGACTATTAGTGATATTACAGGAATTAATAAATACTAAAGCACAAGTCTGTGTAATTGAATTAAGATCTACAAGACTAATAGTATTAGTTTGTACTTTATTATGAAACAGGGCCCAGATCTTCTTTCCTTCTGAAACCCTGCTATTTTTTTGTATTCTTTGGTTTTTCTTTCCCTAAGTCTTTCTTTGCCTAAATCTTTATGGCATTTACTTACTAACTGTTTTAAGACTAAATGTACCTCTTCATGGGATGCACCAAAATCAATAGACTTTACTTTTTGATTTTCTCCAGAATGAATTGACCGATTTTCAATCTATAAAGGGCATTTTGTGTTTTTCAAATATAGAATTCATGCTAATTGGGTTGTAAATCAATTAATTGTCTAATGAGGAAAATAAAATTCGAAAATATAAGTTAACAATTTTTTTTTTAATGTGAGGTTATAGTCACTTGCAGAACTGTTCACTAAAACCAATGGGATATTTCGCATAATTATTGCATGTATACAGTGAACATGAAGAGAAAAATGTGTTTAGTATTAGTAAAAAAAGAATTTAAAAAATCATAAATGCATGCAAATACATAATCTAGCAGATAAAAGTCTGAGCTCTAAGATTTCGCTTTACAATTATCCTATGCTACTAAAAATTAATCTGTAAGGTTTTAATTTTAAGGTGTGTTCTATTGCTTGTGGTCAAGTCCCTATATCTTGATTTTTTTTAATTTACCGATATTAAAGATATTTTTTAATTTCCAAAATAATTTTTAAAAACATTAATGAAGCTATTAGCCTAAATTTAAAAGGGTTCCAGACAAAAAATCCGTTTATAGATAGGAAATTTATGATTTTGTGTCTAAATCATAAAAAATGAAAACTAAATTTGTTCCTTAAGTGTTGCCATCTCTTGAAAAAAAAAATAATCATTAAAAGTAGTTATATTTAGCCTTACTGCAATAAAAATGAGAAATATAATCCTTCCTCATTGACAAAGTAGATTCCTTTCTTTTTATTATGTTGGTTTAGTTCTGGATTACTATTTTGATAAATAAGTATATACATTATCAAGATGTTAATAAAACCTGTAAAAAATGTCTCTAAAACATGGGTAACCACAATCTTAATAAAACTAGTAATGATAAAACTTACTTATGTCCAATTATTGTTCTGATCGTTATTTCCTCTGTCTCATTCTTTTTTGGTATTGCTCATTATGGATCCTCTTTTTCAATAAGATTTGTATTCAACTGTATTTTAGTGTCATTCCTTCTGGCTTTGCTCTGTTAAAGTTTTCTATATCTGGATTAACATTTGATTAATTACTGGTAAGGTCTTCTGGATTTGTTTATTTTTTATTTAAATTTTACCAGGAAAGGTTTATTCAGCATTTCCTTTCAGGGCATTGAAAATGCCTGGAAATAATTTTTCCATCAATTTCATTGTTTGAGCATACATGCAGAATTGTTATAACACCTAATACTTATGGTGTATTGTGTGACTGATAGAGAATAGATGGAGACCATCTTGACACATGTCCAACTCTGACTGATTTGAGAAACAAAATATTGGCTCTTGAGCATATGAAAAAATCAAATTTATATTGGGCAGCAGGATGTCACATGGTCGAAAAAACAACAACTTTGGCATAAGAAAAAACAACTATAAACTTGTGGTTTTTGGCTTTTCATCTACAATAACAACTATGCCATAGTGAAGAGAAAGAACTGCACTGTTGCAACCTTTATATGCTGTACTACACAAAATCATACTATAAAGCAGAAGCTAGGGAGTACTGACTTCACTGACAGCAATGATGTAGAAATAGTTTTGAGTGGAAAAGCTTAGCTAATGGTATGACAAAGGTCAAGGAGTTGCTGTATTTTTAGCTAAGTCCATTGTTAATAGCGTTTCGCATTGAGACTACAGCCACAAGAACGTTAAACATAAAATAAATGTCGGAAAATAAATAGTTGTAAACTATTTTTGTTTCTATATAGGGAGATGGTCAGGGTTGCGGTCAATAGTGAAACAAAAATAGTTTACAACTATTTATTTTCCAACGTTTCGCCCCACTTTGCAGGGCTTTATCAGGGCTAAAAAGATACAAAATGAAACTATGTTAAGATAAAATGATAGAAATAACAATAAAAAGATACAATGAAAAGAATAAAAAACAAGTAACAAAGGCAAGAGCAATAGTTTCATACAAAAATACGTAAAATATAAAGCTAGAAAAGTACATGAGATGTATATAAAACAACAAAATAAAAAAAATTGAAAATCGAAAAATTGAAAATTGAAAAATTTGAAATCGTTTTAAAAGCCGTTACTTTGTCTGCAGAAGAGTGGGGAGGAGGTGGTCCCCACTCTTACGCGTTTCCGCTGTTTCTTTCTGTCTGTTCAACTTATTTATTTGGACAGGTATGTTGTCCTATATGGCTCTCTATTCATTTATTTTCATTTTTTTTTTTTCATTATTATTATTTTTTTATTTTTATTATTCTTTCATGACGTTTATTTTATCTCTGTATATGTATTGTTTTTTATTTTGTTGTTTTATATACATCTCATGTACTTTTTTAGCTTTATATTTTACGTATTTTTGTATGAAACTATTGCTCTTGCCTTTGTTACTTGTTTTTTATTCTTTTCATTGTATCTTTTTATTTTTATTTCTATCATTTTATCTTAACATAGTTTCATTTTGTATCTTTTTAGCCCTGATGAAGCCCTGCAAAGTGGGACAAAACGTTGGAAAATAAATAGTTGTAAACTATTTTTGTTTCACTATTGACCGCAACCCTGACCATCTCCCTATATATCAATTTTTATGGTCAACTATACATACATATATTTTTGTTTCTCTTTTGACCGCAACCCTGACCATCTTATATATAAACATAAAATAGTTTATTATTTATTTTCTATTTTAATTAGGGGGAAAAATCAATTTACTAAACATTTAGACAAATATGAACAAATATATACAATAATCCATTGTAAAGTATACGTTGACTCTTAGAGAAAAATTTACACTCAATCAACCCTGATGGAGGCCTGAAATTTGTGCCAAAACATAGATTTCGTTTCACTTATTTGTGCTCATTATTACTCCGCTGGCTTATATATTTTATTGAATGTTGTTTTATGATTATACACGAGTGATTGCAAGATGTTTTTTTCACTTTACTGATAAATTTGGATGAAATTGGTAAGCATGATTGACTAGAATTTAATGGTGTACAGAAATCTTAAAAAATCTCTCTTGTGGTAATGCTTCTAATGTATTCAAAAATTTATTTTAGGTTAGTTATGAAGCTGGAGGCTTATTTAGCAAACTTCCTTCACATTACATGAATCTTTTGGATGAAGAGTTGGTTCCAGTCATCCATCAAGCTGCAATTTCGTCACAGGACACTCCTGCTATTTTAGAATTAGTTTTTAGAATTATGAATCACCCTTAGCGCATAAAAATTCAGACCGATGTATAAAAAAAAGTTTTATGTTATTTACATAGAATTTTTTAATTATTTTAGTGCATATTAAAAAAGGAGAATGTAGTTGAGCGTGCAAGAGTACATTCATATTCGTCACACCTAATGCAATACAAGCCTAACCATCTCTTTCATCATTTCTTGTGGAAAAGGTTTATTGTTTTTTGTCAATAATAAAGAGGTTAGAGAACATAATGTTGGATTATTAAGTTTCACCAATTTTTAATTTAAAAGAAATACTTGATTGTAAAAAATAACTTATATTAAATTGTTTATTTTTAATGAATTTTATTGTAAACACAAATTGTTTTAAGATATGATTTTCGGTAACAAGGACATTTATGTTTATGTCATTTATTTGTTTTTATTAATTCTGTATATATTCAAATTAACAACGTTATTTGTAATGAAAGTTTAATAGTATTATTATTAGTGCAATAGACTGTATTGTTAAAGTTATTGGTTGGTGTAAGTTCTATAATGAAATATTGTGATATGTCTTATGTATCTATCGCCTACATCAGTTGTATATTATAAATTGTAATGAAAATGAGCTATATATTTGTTAATACTATTTTAGTGACTAATAATTTTATGAAGCAATTTTATTTGTTAATTAAAATTTATAAAACAAAAAAAAACAATGAAATAATCTTTCTTTGATAATTAATCACATTATTTATAATATAGTCCACAACTAGACTATGTATATCTATTTGTCTTTGCTGTGAATAGTGTTTATTTATATATTTGTACCGTAAGTATTTAGGCAAATTAGTTTCTAGTAATATATACACATCACTAATATATTTTTAATATATTTTTATGCTGTACCATACAACAATAAAAAAGTCTAAGTAGATTAACTATTCAATACAATTACAAATATTAGATCGTCTGTTCTTCAAAACTGAGTTTAGGAAAATTAGCATTGATAATTAAAACTATAATTTATTGATAGTTTTGGATTCTTAGTTACTTCGGTATAAACATATCATTTATTTCTTCTTTGTATTAACATATTTTTTAAATTACTAAATTAAAGTTAGTATTTGAATAATTTAACTTTCAGTTTGCTTTGCTCACTCATGATACTTGGTGAATTAATATCAGAGACATGTTCTAAGGTTCTTGTTAATGAACCCCAGGAGCCGGAAAAAAGAAATTATTACATAATTTTATATATTGCCGTTTGACGCCTTTGTTCTTCATGTATTTAATGGTTGTATATTAAACTTTTTTTTTTTGTAAAATAAGAATGAAAGATTGGAATTGTATTTTATATGTTTAAGTGTACAAAAAATCACCAAATAAAAAGTCACTTCCAGAAAAATAGACCCAAAGAATAATCTTTAGGTAAATTAAAAACAGATTCTTTTTAGCATCTTTTAAAATCTTTAAATAGGAATTTAAATACA
>NW_027109405.1:1088442-1094645 GCF_000696795.3 Halyomorpha halys
TCTTTAGGTAAATTAAAAACAGATTCTTTTTAGCATCTTTTAAAATCTTTAAATAGGAATTTAAATACACATCAAAAATTAGATTTTTTTTAGGACTTGATTTTTAGAAAATATTTATTTTCTTTATATTAATTTTTCTATGTAAAAAAAAAATGTATTTAACAGTTTTAAAAGAAACTAAAAATAAATATGACTTGAATTTATCTTATGAAAATTTGTTTGGTCTACTTTATCAGAAGTGACTTGAGTTATGCAATTTTTTATACATTTAAACTCAAGTAAATTGTTATACAATACACATTAAATACAGCATACGATAATGTAATGAATGTGTGATAATGCATTTCTAAAATTTGTAAAATATTTTTTTCTTGGTTCCTGGGGAATCCTATATTTTTAATCTAGTATCACCAACAAAAAATTCATTGCAATCTGTGATCCCACACTCTTCTAGCCCTCCCTTGTAATTGGATTTGACAAAGTAAAGGCAAGAAATAAGAAACTAAAAGTAAAGGAAAAAGGTATTAAAGTAGTGTTCTATTGGATCACTAGCCATTACCGACTCTTGGGTAATAAAATAGTTTGGTCAAAAAAGGGTCAGAAACATGGGACTTTGGTTTATACATTGCTCTATAAATCTCTTTAAAATGTTTATTACAATCTGCTTAAACTTTTTACCAGACAGGATTACTGAATGCTAACAGCATTAGTCCATTAGAACCTTTTATCATCAAACATCAAGAAGATATGAATGCTCCACATCTTAATGAAAAGCAAATGTTAGGAATATCAGGAATATGTTTTATTGTTGGCACAATTAATCACTTTGAAATTGGATTTTTAGTTTTGGCAGGTCACACGTGATAGTGACACATTCACTTATGGATATATGAAGAAGTCAGTATTTAAAGAAGTGATGCCCACACTAAATGAAATGTACAACAACCTTTGCCAGATTAAAATTTTCCCAAGAAATAAAATTAAATCATGTCCAGGCCCTAAAAATAATTTACCTAGGACCCCAAAAATAATCCAACTTGAAACCCACAAACAAATTTACCCGAGACCTTAAAATTAAGGAATTATTTTGTCATAATATAATTCAAACAAAAGTATAATTTAAATGACTATATCATTGTCAAATTTCATTTCTAATTCTCTTATTAGCTCTTAAATCATATTTTCACAACCAAAATTGCTCATCTTTATTTATTTCTTAATTTATAACATGTTTTTATGATGCTTATATTTTTATTGAACAAGTCAAGCCTAACTCCCTTAATCCTTCATTAATATAATTTCTTCAAAACTCTCTTAATCTAAATGGTTTACAATTAATTCATAATGTAGCAGTTAAATCAAAATCAAATTCGTCTATTATGTGAAATTTCATTTTCGACAAGTTCTTATGATGCATATGTCTGCATAAACCCATCAAAAGCCTAACTCCCTTAATTCATGTAAATGGTTAATTTTTCATAACAAAACTGATTTACAACTCACTACTTAAATCATAATTAAATTCTTAATTATTTGAAGTTTCTAACTGATCTTATACAGCAATGGAAGACACACTCATAAAAAGGTGAAATTATTTCATCATAGTTAAAGTCAAATAATAATATATTTTAAAAAACAATGTTCAGTTGTTATTTTACTATTTCATTAAATTAATAAGAGCAGAAATGAATAGTCAATCAGGCATGACTAATTTAAAACATTCATGAATAAATATTACTGAAAAATTATTCGTCATTTTAACTACGATCAATAAAACAAAAAAAATAGCATAAAATGACAATTTAGAATATAATAGCAGTTCAACTAACTGTCTAAAGAGAGCAGCACAAAACAGCAATACTAGTTCGACTAACTGCATAAAGATAGCAGCACCAATCAAGGAAGGTAAAATAGTAGTTTTTAACTGCCGCAAGAGGCCCAGCACCATCCAAACGGCAATTTCCAAAGTTAAGCAGGAAAATTTTATTTTACATTAGGGTATTAGGAACATGCAGGAGCTGAACTTATCAGATCAGATAGTTAAGATTTGTGTTGGAATATACTTGAATGATTTGTTCCAACATAATTGCAACGTCAGGCGGACTTGTTGAGCTCCTGTTAGTTCCTAATATCCTAATACAAAATAAAAATTCTGCTAAACTTCCAAAATGGCTATTTGAATGGTGCTGGCCTCTAGCGGTGGTTAATAAAACTACTATTCTACCTACCTTGATTGGTGCTGCTATCTTTAATCAGTTGGACGAACTATTATTACAAATATTTTCAAGCTTTACTTGAACTTAAGGCTAAATGTACCGATTTTAATAAGTTTTTATTCAAGAGGTGGCAGCACTTTCGGGAAAAATTTACTTTTCTTCTCATTTGAATACGGAATAATAAATTTCCCATCTGTAAACGGATTTACCATCTAGAACCCCATAGAAGTTACTGAAATTGGTTCATTAATTTTTGTTGTAATTATTTTGGGATTTAAAAAAATTATCTTTGTTATTATCTATAAATCAAAAAAAGTGAGCTTATAGGAACTTGACCACAAGCAAATAAAACAAATCTTCACAAACAGATTAATTTTTGGTAGCATAGGATGATCGTAAAGAGAAAAATACGATTTAGGATTATAGCCGCGAGATTTTTAATTGCTAGACTAGAGGAGGTGACAACTTACCCCCACTTCTCTAGATCTTGATACTACGAGAGCCGCAATGTTTGTCTGCTTGATCTATGGTATTTCCAAGCATTTTTGATATTTTTTTATTTTTTTCACTAATACCAAAGTGGAATTCCGAAATGAGAATACAACATTTTTAAAATTAAAATCATTTTAATTTTAATAATAATGTTTTTAAATTTTTCTCTTTAGGTAAATTTTGATTTTCTTGTCAAAATATTTCATTGCTAAATTTATCATAATTTACCATTGTGATCACTGTATTGTTTTAGTTTATTTTTCTCATATTTAGAGAAATAAAAAAACGAAATTTAGAAATAAGTATTGTATCGAAAAATTGTTCATTGATAGATGAGAAGATAGGCGACCGTGGATAATATTTATGAGAAGAAGATAGTTGGAGGTGCGGTCAGAGAAGAACACAAATAAGTTAAAAAGCTTATTTACTAGTGCCAACGTTAAGCTCAGAATTTATAGCCTTCATCAGGGCTAAGAAACAAAACAAAATAAAACTAGTGAATAAAGGATATATAGAATGATTAAAGTAAATAATTGTACAGAGTGAATATAGATAAAATAATGGCATGAAAGAAGTGGGAAATAAAAGGTATATATAGGTAATTAGGTATGTAAGTAAAATAACATAATTAATAAAATAAAAATGTAAAAATATATAGCTTATATATAATATATTAAGCTTATATCTATATATATTATATAAAGCTTGTTTTTTGGGGCACCGTCTTTCCAGCGACCTTCATCCAACATCTTATTCCTACCAGCAATAAGATGTTGATAGTAGAACAGTTAAGATATTGCTGCATCTTACCTCTACCAGCTATTGACATCAAGACGTCCAACTCGGATGAGATTTGACTGTAGAGGTGCAAATGCGCATATTGACCCCCTGGCCATCTACTGTGAGTGACTATTTTTTTCTCTTGGTGATCAAATCTCAAACTTCTTTATTTTTTTTTGTTTTCTAACTAGTAACTAACTAACCTAAAGTAGTGGAAATTTCTTTTGTTTCTTAAACTATTTCTTTTGTTTAAAATTGTTTCAGTTTTGTGTATATGTATATATATTTATTCAGTTAGTTAGCTAATTAAAGTTGGTTCAATTAGTTATTTATTCAAATAACCAAACAACTCGAGCTATTTAATCGGAACCCTTTTACCAATAGTTCGTATGCCTAATTCTTTTTGTAATCTCATCTCTTAACGCAAATAAAAGAATGTCGGAAGGATAAAATATAAGATTAATTAAAACAACGAATACCAATAAGTACAGCCATAAATATTAGCTATCGCAAAAAAATTGATAAAAATACTAAGTAAATGATCTTGAACCATTCTAAATATGATCACGTTGTATCGAGCTTTGAAAATTGAAATGATATATTTGTTTTCTGAATTATAAGTAATAATTTATCTGTCTTTATTCAAAATATATTTCTTGAGATCACCTCTTAGTGAATCCAGCTTTATTCAACTGATCCTCCAACAAAAATAAGGAGTTTGTAGTTTTTAAAATTACATTATTAAATGTTTGGGGAAATAAGATGATGAATTAAATTACTTGTAAAAGGTACAGTTCTAGTACGTTGACAAGGTTGGGGTATAGTGACATTGTTACACTCGACACGTATAGAGATATCCACGAGAGAGTGGAGTTAGAGGAGATTGTATCGCGGAGAGTGTAAAATAAACCATTTTTACAAAAGTAACCGTGGTATAGCCTGATTTTCTATAGTTCTTTGTCAATAATATAATAAAATTAAGTTTATTTAAGACCTAGCATATATTCTGTAGCTTGGATGCTCAATATTTCTGTCCTGATTTTTGAACCAAAAGGTTGTCAAATAAATTATTTCGAATTTACCATCACTCATCAATAGCATAAATTGTACGCATCAGTTGTTTTGGAAAATATAATCAGCAAACAAATATAAAATAATCTTGGATTGATAGTAAAAATCTGTTGGGATAAAATAATAAAGACCATTTCTAGTCAGCTATTAGCTGTGACGTCATAGACGTTTCTCGTATCTACTTTAATTCTTTTTTACTTTTTCGATTTTTGTGTAATGCCATATTATATGCTCTTTGGTATAATGTATATCAAGGTGAAGTTTTAGAGTGACAACCTCTCTTATCTATTTGATTACTAATAGTTTATTTTCGATAGTAAAGTATATTTTCATTTGCCTAATAAGTGCGATTTCAATCTTTTTGCGAAAATATATAATATAAATAATATTTAGTTTTCTGTGCTTTTTTTTATATATGTCAGTGCAGAAGTTATTTCTGAAATTATTTTAAACATTTTTCCTTTATTATGTTTTGTCCTTTCTAACTGTTTCTTTTCAATTTTCTGAAGTTACATCTATTTAATTATAATGGCTTCTAATAATTCAACTGTAAAGACCAAAAAACCTGCTGGTAAGTCTATTAATTCAAGAATAACTGAACATCACTATTTGCTATTAATTTAAAATATGTTTTATTCTAGATAGTGCATTTAAGCAACAACGCCTGCCTGCTTGGCAACCGATTTTGACAGCAGGAACTGTATTGCCTACATTTTTTGTGATTGGAATTACTTTTATCCCCATTGGTGTTGGATTATTGTATTTTTCCGAAAAGGTATGTTTGACACCTTAGTATATAAATGTCTTTATTAATTTAATTAAGAAAAGAAATTAAGAAATAATTGTGCAACAATGTTTACTATATCTTCTCAACAATGTGTTTTCTAAGTTTGATATTTTCCCTCTTATAGACCTGTTAATTGTTTGTTTACAATTTCTTTTTGGTCTTGTTTAATTATATATTTTTTTTGCAATTACACTTATTATAAAGTACTTTTCCAGGTAAAAGAGAAAACCGTTGATTATACATATTGCAATGCAACTGGTACTAATATTCCATGTGCTGAGATCATTGCAAATAATTCCAATGCACCGTGCTCTTGCAACATTGATTTTGAACTTACTGATCCATTTGACGTAAGTGTTACAAAATTTTAAAATATTATGTACTTAATGAGATGTTGATATTTGAGTATAGATTAATGATTGGAGAAGTTTGTCGGGGGGTGGAGTCAGCAAAGAACAACTTAAATAAACAAAACCATATTTATTTATTTTATGCCGACGTTTCGACCTGAGTTTCATGTCTTCATCAGGGCTATAGAACAAAAGAGATAACAACAACATTTAGTAAAACATAAAATTGAAAAAGAATAGTATACAAACAAATTTGGAATTATACAAAATATTGAATTGAATCATAAATGATAAAAAATTGATAACTGATAATTGAATAGTAAAAAAATTAAATTGATTGATAATCGTGGAATTAGATGGTAGTAGATTGAAAAGAGTGAAAGATGAAATATAATATCATGTAGGTAAGAAGATATGTATAATATAAGATACGCAAGTAGTGTCTAAAAAACTGAAAAAATAAATAAATAAATTGAATCTACAAATTGAACAATATCACAGACAATG
>NW_027109405.1:1094727-1112910 GCF_000696795.3 Halyomorpha halys
ATAATATACAATAGGAAAAAGGTAGAATATGGAGAATGGGAAAAGAATAAGCTTCCCCAGTCAATCACAAACAAAACCTATTCCTAGGCTATTCCCAAATAGTTAATTTATTAAAGCACCCATAATTTATTTTATCTATCATTATCAATTTTTTATTTTATTTATTTTTTTTATTCTTATTAATTTTTATATGCCAGCCGGATTACTTTTAAAAAAAAAATGTTAATAGTTTCTCTCTCTCTCTCTCTCTCCTTCAGAAGGGCTTCGGGTTCTGTAGCCTGAAGTCATCTTAACCCATCTCACCTTTTATCCCCCAGTGGAGCGGCCCTCCCTGTTCTTTGTACCCCTGGCCAGGGGCTCTTGGGCCAATATTGTAACCCCCGCCTTCAGCGGACCTAGCCCAATCCCTTATAATGCCATATGGCAAAGGAAGGGCACCAGTTACATTTGTGTATACTTAGGTATATATTTATATTGTTATTTATAATAAAGGAGGTAAGAAAAAAAGAAAAAAAAAAAAGTAGGAGAAAGAATGGATCCTTGAGGCAGACCTGGCAGATAAGTAATGGCTGGGTTGATGGATTGGATAAAATTATTTAGAAGGAATTTAGTCCCTTCTTATTATCCACATACTCCTGAGAAATATTTGTTTTGCAGCCGTGACTTTGTTCAGTCTTAGACAATAATTTTAATTACAGCCATTAATAATCATGAGAGATAGTTGACCGTGTATGACTTATATGAAGAGAAGATGGTTGGGAAGTGTGGTCAAAATAAAACACAAATAAGTTGAAGTAACTTATTTAATTGTGCCAACATTTCGGCCAGTATTTCTGGCCTTCCTCTGGGCTAAGAACAGAACAAGATAACAACCAATGAATACAGAAAATAAAATATAAACAGAATGATAATAAAGTAAATAATTCTACAGAATGGAATTAATAAAATAAAGTGATGAAAGAAGTGGAAAATAAAATGTATACATAGGTAATTAAATAAGTAGGTAAAATAACATAATTAAGGAAATAAAATAAAAATGAAGTTATATAATGCAAAGAAATATGAATATATTAGTTTAAAAATGTTTGCATATTAATTTTTAATTAATTCCATAATTTTAATTTTTAAATAATTAATAAACTAATATATTCATATTTCTTTGCATTATATAACTTCATATCTATTTTATTTCCTTAATCATGTTAATTTATCTACTTATTCAATTACCTATGTATAAACTTTATTTTCCACTTCTTTCATCACTTTATTTTATTAATTCCATTCTGTAGAATTATTTACTTTATGTCATTCTGTTTATATTTATTTTTTTATTTTCTGTATTCATTGGTTGTTATCTTGTTCTGTTCTTAGCCCTGAGCAAGGCCAGAAATTCTGGCCGAAACGTTGGCACAATTAAATAAGTTACTTCAACTTATTTGTGTCTTATTTTGACCGCACCCCCAACCATCTTCTCCTCGTGGTTCACATTACTGGTTTATAATTATTATTGTGATATTTATTTTTATGTGGATAATAACATTTAGTTTACAGTCTTCTCCTTTTTTGTAGGGTACTGTTTACTTGTACTATGGCCTGTCAAATTTTTATCAAAACCATCGAAGATATGTAAAATCACGTGATGATTTTCAATTATTGGGAAAACTAGGAATACCATCTAGTGATTGTGATCCTTATGCATATTCTAATGGAAGACCAATTGCACCCTGTGGCGCTATAGCCAACTCTCTCTTCAATGGTACATTTTTGATATTTTCATTTAAATTCTAGAAAAATTGTCTTAATTTTGTTATGCAATTGGCAAAAAAAAATTATTGTGAATTTTATTTGTGTAATGACTGAGTTAATCAGGATTTAAATTCATTATGTATTCATTAATAGTACCTCATTATTACCTATTCTATTTATAGATTAAACTGTGTTATTGGTAGTTGTATATATTTTTATTAAAGTATTGATATTAATGTTAATTTTTATTTTAATAGATTCTTTGAAAATATTTTCTAAAGCTCTTAACAAAGAACTTAAGTTAAACAAAACTGGTATTGCCTGGAAATCTGATAAGGAAGTTAAATTTAGAAACCCTTCTGATAAGGATCTTAAGAAAGGTAACTAGAATTCTGTATTTTATTCAAAGAATTTAATTTATTTGTATTGGTTTATGTTTACCACATTGATATTATCAAGAATTGGAAATAAATAAACCAACTGAGTCCAAAATTCAACCTGACCATTTCAGATTTTTACCAAAATTTCATGGATCATTCTCTACAAAGTGAGAATTTTTTTGTAGTACTTTATGCTTTAAGCAATGTTTTTCTACTATAGTTAATTTTTGCTACTTGCCTGTTATTCAGTTTAAATAATAATAATATTCATGTATGATTTTTGTTTTATTTCAAACTCATTTAGTAGAATTTAAGCAGTGAGAGCCCTTAACTAGGTCAATGTAAAATCCCAGGTAGGGAAGGCGATCTCTGGGTTCTAGTGTACACTAATAATAAAAAAATCTTTGAATTGATAGTTGGGTTCAAATTAGTATAATGTGTCAAATAATTTTTGTTCAATTAAGATTAATTTTTATTAATATTATTGACAAAAATAAAACTTATAAAGTAAGCCGACTGTATTAGTTTGCCCCTGGCCCACGATCTACTAATGGTGGCCCCTAAAGCCTGGTACAAGTAAGAAAACATTACTATGAATGATGTTAAATCCTCTGAAAAGAAAGGCTTAGTTTGACTTTATAATTTTTAACATATATAATTCATTGAATCTTGAATGATTGAAATTCATTGAATCTGGAATGGTTGAATCATTCCCTTGAAATGAAAATTTAATATGAAGGTTCCACAGTTGAGCAAGATAGATGAAAGTTAGTGACCATATTTATTTGTTAAATTAATTAGTTTGACCTGTTAAATTAATTTGTTGTTTCGATACGTGCTTACTTTATCTTTTAATTCTATTTTTTAAAGACAATTTATAATACTCTATATATTTCTCTTATTAATTAGTCATGTTTTTTGTTATTCATACAGTACTATAATTAAATTATTGTAATTGTAAATAAGTACTACTAATGTATTTATACTTTCTGTTTAGCTTTTGAGGGCTATGAAAAACCTGTAAATTGGAGAAAAAATGTTTGGGAACTTGATACAACAGATCCTAATAACAATGGCTTCGAAAATGAAGATTTCATTGTGTGGATGAGAACAGCAGCATTACCATCATTTAGAAAGTTATATCGCATTATTGATTCTCCATTATCTAATGGTCTACCTGCTGGAAACTATACATTGATGGTTGATTATAGTAAGTCCTTAACTTTTCTTTCCTTTTTTTTCATAGGGGGAATAATTTATTCAAGTTCATTAGAGATGCCCAAATACATGAATGACTATTACTTAGCTCAAACATTATGGTGGAATTCATGATCATTGCCATTCTTTTAGGAAATGATGTAATATAAGCAATGCATTTTTGATCCCTTGTTTTTTTTTTAATAGTTATTATTTTGTAGAAAATCCTAATAAAAGAGAGAACTTTTTACTGCTGTAAACTAAGGAGACAATTCTTTCCATAAATCTTTCTATGATGGTTTCCATGGCAATGGCAGAACCTTCATTCCTCTAGAAAATAATTCAGTCCTGCTAAGATGTAAAAATAATTAGACTCCTGGCACAGATAGAATTTCCTATCTTTCCTAGGATCATCCTCAACATTTTTAATCTTTTCATTAAGTATCATAGTACGATTAATATCAAAATGAGTGAGGGTAAACATATATTCCTGTTTTTTTAATAGATATTAAAGCTGTTTCTCATAATATTGATAGAAAATTGATTTTTTCAAGCTTTCAAAACAAGTATTTCGATTTACTCTCAATGTTTAAATATTTTATTTATTACTATAATTTAACTTCTATTGTTTTATTTTTTTTCTACAGATGTTGATTATAATGTGTTGAGTCTAGGCTTGTTCATTGATCTTCTTCAAATTTTTAATTCCAGTCTAGTCTTGGATTTCAACTTTTGATTTAATTCTTCCTTGTCTCTCAGCGATAAAATTACACCAGTAGCTCTGTGTAATATATATATATATATTATTTTTAATTATGAGAGATAGTTGACCGTGGATGACGTACGAGGAAAAGAGGGTTGGGGTGCAGTCAAAATGAAACACAAATAAGTTGGTGTAACCTATTTAATTGTGCCAACATTTCGGCTAGAGTTTATAGCCTTCTTCAGGGCTAAGAACAGAACAAGATAACAACCACAATAAGTATGGAAAATAAAATATAAACAGAATGACATAAAATGAAATAAAATTCATTTATTATGATAATATAATCATAATATGTCATTCTGTTTATATTTTGTTTTTTATTTTCCATACTTATTGTGGTTGTTATCTTGTTCTGTTCTTAGCCCTGAAGAAGGCTAGAAACTCTAGCCGAAACGTTGGCACAATTAAATAGGTTACACCAACTTATTTGTGTTTCATTTTGACCACACCCCCAACCTTCTTCTCCTCGTATATATTATTTTAATAAAAATTACCATAGAAAAATTTTCTTAGAGTCTTTAGGGATTAATTATGTTGAAAAAATATAGTTAAAATTGTTCAACTAAAAATTTAAATATTTTACTGCTTTCATTCTCATTGTGCTCATAGCGACAGCATTTACTAGTATGTCCTGAGTTTCATAATTTATTTTTTATTATTAATTCTTGCCTATTATTTTTATATTTATTTCTTCTCTTAAATCTTTGTTAAAAATTAATTAATCATTTGTGCAGGTCTTTTATGTTTTTCGCTGATCAGTCTAAATTATCATGAATAAAAAATCAATTTTAATGTACATTAATCAATTAGCACAGTTGAAAACTGCTTTAAGAGTGACCAATTATGTCTTTTTCATTCTATTCTTGTAGTATTACTTTTTTTCATATATTGTATTAGTGTGAAGTAAAATAATTTTTTATAAAATTGTGTTACAGACTATGCTGTTACAGCATTTGAAGGGCGGAAAAGAATGATTTTATCTACAACTTCAATACTAGGTGGAAAGAATCCGTTTCTGGGAATAGCTTATATTGTTGTCGGTGGTATTTGTCTGCTGCTAGGAATAATATTTTTATTTATTCATATAAAGTGTGGAAAAAGGTACATTTGTTATTTTTTTTTTTTTTTTTTATCATGTTGACAATTTCATTCTCAAAATTATTGAATATGGTGTAACAATAAAATTATTGACATTGCCTCATTAATATTGACCATATGGGTCTTAATGTGAGGGCTGTTCAGAAAATAACATAAATTTTTAGGGCAATTTGTGAGGTGCTCCATTGTGCATCCAGTATTGTGCTAGAACTTCAAAATATTCAGTAAAGATCCAGTCGTAGTAGGCTACAGAGGCTACTTTTACTTTGCTCTCAATACATTTTTAAAATGTGAGCTGTAATAGTTAGATTTTTATATATCCTGCAATTTGTGAAATGCATTCTATGATAAGGTTTTTGTTTTTTTTTGCCAAAAAATGCAATCCAATTCATCAGCGACTCGGTGAGGTATGTAGAAACCGATTTATGACTGCAGGTGGATTGAGACAGCAGTATGCTTATTTTATGTTTAAAAATGGTCATACCAATGTTCACGATGAGGACCACAGAGGTTAGCCTAATCTTCTGACTGGGGAGGTGAAAGTGAAATCAGTGGAAAAAAAAGTTGTGAAAATTGCTATTTTACTATTTTAGAACTCCTGCATCATTGTATTGAAATCACAAATTTTATTTAATGAATTTATTACAGGGAAGCTTAAATTTGATGTCAGAATTCTACCAAATTGGAAAGCATGTTTACTTTTATAACAAATACCTTAATTTGAATGAAGACTATTTAGAAAAATATTTCAAAAGTATGCTTTTTAAATGTAATTTACTTTTTGGACCGTCCTCAAGTAATAAAACTGGAACTTGTGTTATTATTTTTATTGTGAACTATCAATATTTTTTTTTTTTTTTTTATCTTTCAACTTTTTAATCATTTTTCTTCCTAAAAGGAAAAGAGATGTATTGCTCACTACAAGTGTTTCCCTCATTACTAAAGAAAAATAAAGAGTTTTAAAATCTGATAATTTTCTGTTTGGCTTAGGAAATGTCTTTTTTCAGTAATTTAAATCAGTAAAACATGAAACAT
Source organism: Halyomorpha halys (assembly GCF_000696795.3). NCBI lineage: Eukaryota > Metazoa > Arthropoda > Insecta > Hemiptera > Pentatomidae > Halyomorpha > Halyomorpha halys. The sequence continues at coordinate 1,100,950 of NW_027109405.1, forward strand.
CTAATATAATTTTATTAATTAATCAAAATATGTTTCTCTTTTTAATTCTTCTGTCTAATAAATTCTTTGATTTCAATCCTTATAAAAGGTTTTAGTATGAAGAGAAATCAATTCCTTAAAAGCATTCTAAATAACATAGCCAGTTTTAAACATTCAGCTTATTCAAAAATATATAATGTCCTGAAATACTTCATTTATTGGTCTTGTTGGTACTGAAATAATTGTTAAAGACTTTGAGGTTTGGCATTGTCAAATTCAAAATGGATTATTAATGGTATATGTCATTTTTCCTTTGATTTTATTTCAAGTTTTTAAGTTCTAATGTAATTACTGATCTCTGCATGGTATATTAATTAATTGCTGTTTTATTAATTTTCATTTAATGGGATTATTTATAATCATCATGGAAATGAGTATTTTATTAAATTAATTTTTTTTAATTTATCCCAATCTTTCAGTTTCTGTACCTTTCACAAGTAATAGTGATATGATTGAACTCAGTAAAACGAAAAAAAAAAAGACATATGAAAGTTTGTATTTGTAAAGATTAATTTTTCACTGGGGATTCCACAGCACCCTTATTAATGTGAAGTAATTCATTTTAATTTCCATTCATCAATAAAATCATTTTAATTTTATATTCCTATCCTTTCTAGTTTTATAGACTTATTTCTAATATCTATGATAGTTTTTAATGATTTTTTATTTTACTATATTTTTTTTTCAGTACTAGTGAAGTAATAAATGTGAATCCACTTACACCTTATCAATGATTTACCAAGGAGGTAAATACAATGAAACGTAGACCTGACTTGTTAATGTTAAAGTTTTATCAAGTGCACTTAATTATTTACTAAAGTTATCCACTGTTAAAAAGAAAAAAAGGATTATTTTAGTGTCCTATGTATGGTTAGGAATTTTAAATCCATTCTTTTTCATGGTCATAAACCATATATAAATAATTAAATTATATCTGTCAAGTTAATTAAGTTTTTCATTAGTTTTTATTTATTATTTGTTTAATTTTTCTGTCATAAAACAGTATGTAAACAATTTAAATATGAGTTTATTTAAAACACATATGTTAGGGTTAGTAACACATGTTTGTTCCTTTAAAGTGAAAATTATGAATGGTATTACAATTGTTTTATGTGCAGTTAGCAGATTATATTTCATCAAAGTATGTTACCAATAGAACATTAAATATATACAGTATTTTTTATTATAAGTATTGGTTTGTTATTTAGATTATTTATTAGTTTATTCATTATTTCAATTTTTTTATTCCTTATAAATATTTATTTTTATGTTTTAAAATATTAAGAATTAATTAAAGTGAATTAAGAAAATGCTTGCTGCTGCTCCAATGCCAGCAATTAATTATTCAGCATTATAGACTGACACCTGTATATTTGCTTTTTACACATGTACTTATTGTTGTATATATTATTCTTTTTCTGTGAAGAAAATTAATTTTGTTTTTAAAAATTAGATTTTTATGTTTTTGATAATACCTAATTTAATGTTGAGGTATTCCATTTAGTAGATGTAAATCATGAAAACAAAATGCTAGTTATTGAAATAGCCATGTGATAATTTAAACATTATTCTATAATTATGTTTATTAATATGCACAAAGTAGTTTCTTATTGTTATTTTTTATATTTTAAATTTTACCGATTAATTTCCTACTAATAAATACATGTTACATGATCTGTTTTGTTGTCATTAACCTTTTAAACAATTCTAAAACATGTGATATGGTAGCAAATAGCATGATCCAGAAACAATTGCAGACTTAGGAAGGCTGCAGAATTGAGAACACACCCATCGTACATAACAATAAACTGGGGTTACTTTGTAAAAAGTAGGATAACCTCAGGACAATTTTACAGTTTTAAATGGATTTGTAGTCCATGGCATTTTCCATGAGAATCTAAACTTTAGTTTACTTTCTTATGGCTAATGTCATGGAATGAGTATTGATTTTTAACCTCCTTCTAGTATTTCCACTTTGTGTCAAGCTCCAGAAAAGTAGTATGTTTTCAAGCCCTAGAGGTATTTCATATTTAGGAATCAAGCAAGCGATGCTCCATAAGTTTTCAATCATTGAGGGATAATTACAATTTCCATTCTAAAGAAGGGTTTATATTTTGAAATACATAATTATCTATTAGTACTCTGTTTTATACTGTTTGATGTCCTATATATGATTTAAAAATTAAAGAAGGGTGTGAATAAGGACACTAAAAGTGATTGTATGAGCTTGAAATTGGTTCAAGCTACTGAGTTTGTTGATAGCATTGGCTGGGTATTGTTGGGCTTGGCTGAAGAATTGGAAGACAAGTTGAACCCACAGCATTATTCAGTTATTGAATCTAATTAAGATTCTACAAAACAAGATTTAAAACATATAGATGAGGGCACATTTGTGCTACTGAATTATGAAGGTGTTCTATTTCCTGGACAGAAAAACTTAGGGTATATAAGAATCACAATCATAAAAAGTCGCAGTAATTAGAAATGGCCAATGAGGCAAGTATACTGAACTATTTTTTAGAGCATACTGTACAATTTCTTGGCTAACTGATAAAGATGGGTCCAATGAAAATGAAATTCACTATTTAAAGAGCTGAAAAACTTAAAAAGTCTAATTTTTTTCACTTAAAACTGTGACTGTGTTGGGTTAAACTTTAATCAGATTAATAGTATTCATAACAAATAATCACCTCAGATTTTTTATTTCAAATTTATTAAAATAATGAAACTGAAAAAAGACCACAACTCTAAACAAATTCAGGGAGAAAAGTGTAAAAACAACACCAAAGTAACCTCAGTTTAGTGCAATTTAAATAGTAGCACTCCCAAGTGGACTTGCAAAGATGGACTACAACTCAATATTATAATTTGAACTTAGTCAAGAGTTAGGTTTATTATATATGTTCGCACAAACCTTGTGCGAGAAAGCTGTAAAATCATTCGATTTTTTTCCCGCCAATTTGTGGGATCGCTCACGAGTTGTGTTTGTTTAGTAGGTCTCGGGCATCCCTTGGATGATAACATTCTCGCTTCTAAGCCCTGGTCTACATTTTTCTCTTGTCCGATAAAGCCTTGCATAGAACAACTTTCCGGCATTCTGGTAATGAGTAACCCAACGCAGTCTTCCAAGCCTGATGTGTCTTATAAATACCGCCAAACAAACCATATACTTCCTCTTCTCCTGTTCCTCTTCCTTCTCTAATACCCGTCGGCCTTAACTAGTCCGAATATGCAATGAAGGATCTTCCCCTAAAAGATGAGAATCTCTTTCTCTTCAGTGCTTGTGAGGGTCCAGGTCTCCGTTTCATAAGTAAGAACAGGTTTGATGAGGGTCTAGTTGAGGAGACATTTTGCGCGGCGAGAAATGGCCGAGCTTCTCAGGTGTTTGCCAACACCAAAATCAGTGCATATCATGAAGAAATTGATAAGAATAGTTCATTAGGTAACGAGTTATAAACTTCTTCACGGTTGGTTCGGAAATAAAACCTGTTGGCCTTCGGGATTAGGTTGTTAGTGTCGAATGAAATCTTGTGTCAACAACTTATTACTGTTCCTAGATAGGTGAAGTGATCCACACTCTCAAATTTTGAAGTTGATCAAAAGTTAATCGATTTCCACTGGTTCTAGGACAGCTAATTTTGATCCAGGTCCTACACGCATGGACTTAGTCTTCTCCTGATATATATGGTGGATCTTATCGGCTTTGGATGTGTCTTTCAGTGCTCTGCAAACTTGGTCTTCTCTAACACCTATGACCTGATCGTCGTAATGAAACTACCACCATACTTGCTATGTTCCACCTTCAGCAATCCCATGGTCATTGTCTGACAAATAATCTGGCGCATCTTGCCATTAATAAACTCCTCAAGTATCTCTTGAGGTACATTTCCTTCGGTCTTTCATTGCCTGAACTTTCTTCTGCGGACTTCTCCTCCCTAATCTGATTTTCTGGTGAAGCGGAGTGTTGTTCCTTCTGCGGAATCCACTCCCTCAAGAACTACCATACATCATCAGACATTTCTCCTAGATCGTCTTCTACTGCGTTTATCATGATCGCTCACGAAAGCCAATCTGCTACTACGTTTTCCTTGCCAGGTTTATATATCCTTGTTGTTTTGGCTTAACAGTACCACCGAGTAATTCTAGCAGATGATTTTATCTTCCCCGCCCATTGCAGGAGTCTGTGGCCCGCCTGGACCCTGAATCGTCTCCCGAACAAGTAGGATTGGAAATGCTCTATTGCTCATACTATTCTCAGTAGTTCCCGCGCGTGAGATGGCGCTGCAACGTGCTTTCGTCTCTGTTTTGGTATTTCCAATAATCCAACTCATCCGTGTTGCCATGCTTCACAACAGTATTAATTTCTAGTTCCCCCAACGATTACTGGAAAGAACTATGCAATTATCATCAGATTATATGTCCTCTGTCCATAACGTGGGAGTATCTAGGATCCTGTACCAGGTCTAATAATATTGTGTTGTGGTTGGAGCTAGTCTGATATTAGTTTTTTTTTTCTCACATCTGTGTATCCAACCGATTATAACGTTAATACTGTTAAAAAATTGAACATATAGTATCAAGGCCTTCTGTGATATCAGAATAGCAACCAACCCCGATACTCGAGTAGCTGAAATGTAAATTTTTTTTTTCCTTATCTCAAGTGAGTTTAAGTTTTCCCCCTTTTGTAAATAAGAAAAATTATTTTTTGAAACCCAATTTGTAAGGATTTAGAAAAAAAGTGATACTCCATCGTGTAAAACACAGTAACTGAAAACTTGAATTCCTCAATGTTAAAATGTTTGTTAATTATAATGTTTCACTTTGAACCAAGAGTCGCATACCATAATTTAATAGCATTATAATTTTAAAAATATAAAATTCCTAAACATTCTTTCAAAAATCAACAAAGTCGGCCCTAAAGAATTCTGTAAAATCAAAAATTAGTTTAATTATCAATTAGAAATAAATAATGGAAGAATATAGTTGATCTATGAAGTATATTGTAGGAAGATAGTCCGGGTCGTGGCCTTATAAAGGAACAAAATAGTAGAAAAAACTATATTATGTTAGCCTAAATAAATAGTAATTAAAAATAAATGTAAGTTACCATGTTTTACAATGGAATGTCTAAATATTAATGATTTTGTGTTATAAAAAACAATTTTACTTAGGATGTAAAATGATTTTTAGGTTATAACAATAGTATTATTTCAACTCAAAAATGCTCTAAGAAATATTATCTAATCTAATCTTGTAGGAATTTAATTTAATTGGAGAGCTAGAAACTCGTTGTGCTCTCTATCGGCAGACAATACAACTAGTGTTTTAAATTTGCCGGATTTAACGGCTTGTATTTTCATGTAACGGCCATAGGTCGTAACGGGTGTTGGATATGTCATTTATTAATTAAATCAGCTTTTTGATAAATGTTACTTCCTTGTGAAAATACTTTAATTATTATACTTTTTGTCTACTGACACTGTTCGTGACGTTGTGATATGTGAGATTGTGTTTGTTTCATTAGTACTACAATAGGAATTCCAGTAATCATGTTAAATAGAGTTGTTATGAGTAAAAGTTCCACACCAAATCCGAAAATGAATTTGAAAAGATCATTCTCTTCAGCTTTGGGCCCTGACTCTAGTCATTTACAAGTAAAAGTGTTTGTGAGAGTTAGGCCTTTTAATGACAGGGAGAAAACCTGTGCCTGCAGGTATGTTTTTTTTTTTTTTAATTATTAAGTTTGTGTCTACAATTAACTATCCAATCTCATGTATTATAATGATAGTTTTTTTAAGTCCTTACACTTTTATTATTTCCCACAAGTTTTCTACTTGTGCTTAAAATGACATGTTTATTACATTGACAAGCCATGTAAATTGTATGTTTCATAGTTGGGTAAAAATTAGTTGTGGTAAAGCTAAAGCTAAATTGTCGGATACAATTATTTAAAAAAATATTGTATGCATGTCTTGATTATTGTATATATGTATTGATTTAAGTTTAGTTTTGTTGTTATTAATTTTTGACCAACTCTGCTGAATATTTCATAAGACAGCAATTTTGATTGCAATACTTTGTATTTTTTGATTTTTTGTAGCTTAAGAATATTTATGTAAGCCATGTTTATTTTTAGGAAAGTTGTCAATGTTGTGGACAAGACTTCACTTATTTTTGATCCAGAAGAGGAGGATGAATTATTTTACTTTAAAGGTGTACCACAAAAAAGTAGAGATATTACACGTCGCCTTAATAAAAATCTTCACTTTGAATTCGATCAAGTATTTGATCAAGAATCTACCAACCAAGAAGTTTTTGAAGCTTCTACAAAAAATATTATATCTTCAATATTTGAGGGATATAATTGTTCAGGTTAATATTTATAATTATTTTTTGTTGTTTTATTGGTATCAATAGTTATATACAAACTCTCCCATCGCGCGAACTTGGATGTGACCTGATGTTTACTTTTGTGGTATTTTTAACATTATCTTAATTATCTGCTAAGGTGATGCAAATTAAGTGAATAATATCGTTAAAGCATTGAAAAAAATTAATTATTCTACAAGCATGTTATTAGTTCACAAGTTTCACTCCAACATATAGGGTTTGTTGTATTCACTTATGCTATATGAGAAATTGTTCAAGAATTGCTGTTGAGCAGACACCATAAAATGATTTCTATTCAATGTCAAGAGGTATGTTTAGCTCTTGATTTGTGTACCAATGGAAGTCGATATCTGTTATAAGTACAGAAATTATGTCAGCAGCAAATTAAAGTAGTAGTAATAGTCTAAATTATACCGATAGCAGTAGAACATGGTGTAAATATGAGACCTCGCCCACTCATCTTTTAGAATGGCACTTGTATACTGGTACAAAAAAAATCATTGCATTAATTTTTTAGTGTTCTATATGTCATTGATTGTCATTACTAAAGATTTATTGAAATTGGTCTGTAATAGTCACAAAACATATAATATACTAGAACTGTTGTACAATCAGAGGATAACTGAAATGCATTAACATTTATTGACATTAATTAATTTTTAAATTACATTGTTAATAGTCATTTTGTCTTTCTTTAATGTTTAGTTTAATTATAATTTAATAATACATTAATGGTTTAGTTTAATGTAGTCAAAGACTTGTGAACAATCAAGTAAAATTGTTTTAAGGGTAGTTTTAGCTGTTTGTATAAATTAACATTTGGTAAAGTTTGTATAAAAATTTGATACAATAGTTATAAATTGTATAAGATTGCTAGATAATAGTTTTTGGGATTAATTTGTTTCACAAATGCAACATCACAACTTTATTTGAACATCAATAATTGAGTTAGAAAACCATAATCATTATTACTATGCCAATTACTTTTTTATTTAAATAATTGAGGATTTATAAAAATACTGTTACAGAATTCAAGATGTAAAAAAAACCAAAAAGAAAAAATGATGAGTTGAATTCTTAGATTATATTAATTTATCTTGGGGATTATTTTTTATTATGCCTTTAATTTTATGTTGCTAAGAATTTTAGAAAACTATTTTCTCTTTAATAAAACTCCTGTTATATAACTTAAACAGGTTGTTTTTTAAAAACAAATCAATTATTCAATCATTTTTCTCAATTAATTAAAATGGATTATATATTTATTTAAGATTGTGCTTTATTGCAGTTTTTGCTTACGGGGCTACTGGAGCTGGAAAAACCTTCACCATGCTTGGAACTCCAGAACATCCAGGAATAGCGTATCTGACGATAGTTGAGCTGTTGAAATTTATAGATCAAGCTGCTGATATGAAAGTTACTCTTGGAGCATCATATCTTGAGGTGGTTTACAGCATATGCTGTCAATAAGATTTCATTCTTTTAGAATTATTAATTCTTTCACTTTTCCAACTGAAGAAATCTTGCAGAAGAGAGCATTTCGTTTTGAGGAAAAAACAACACAACTACTACAACCCATAATTTTGGTTTCAGTACACTGTTAGGAAATGCTGTTTCTAGACTAATGGTGGTGAAGAAAGTGTTTTGGTATGAAAACACGTAGAATAGCCATTTTTTTTTTCAGTTAAAGTGTACCTACTTTTTATAGTGTGCCTCAGGAGAATTTCCCAACCACAAGGTTACTGCATTGTTAATGCATCAGAATAATTTTAACTCATCTACTTAGGTAATGCTACAAACACTACGGCTTTCAAGCATAAACCAAACCTCTCCAGAAAATGTTGATGTGGACATTTTGTTCCATAAACCTTTATTACATCTTTGCCAAAGCTTGCTCATCCGTCATTGAAGTGTAAAAGTATCCTGGTTTGCTCTGCTAACACACAATCCCTCTATTGTCCAATACTCCATGTGGCATGATAATGGTCCACGACAGTAGTGCCTCATGACTTTAGTCCAGTAGACTGAATACCATCTACATGCAGTATCCCGATTGTTGAGTTCTTGCTATTATAAATGTCTTTCAACAAGTACTCGCCATAAGAAAACAATCCTAACTTGCATTTATAGTTCTCTGCCTCCACCATTTTCTTTTGTACAGAACAAGTCTCTTAAGTGCCTAATTCTGGACGTGTTAATCATGCTTGCACTTATATCAAACCTCCAACCACATTTACACTCACATCAAACCTCCAACTACACTTACACTCTGCTCTTAATTCTAATATTCCAATCACTCTTGATAGCTATTCAACACTTACTTTTCATCATATAAATAAAATAAGCAACTTTATACTTCAAGTGACACAAGAAAACTAAAAAAAAGAACATGTTGAGGATCAGAACCAAACTGAATACAACTTGATATAACTATTCAATGACCTGAAATTTTTACAAAAGTAACCATACTATTCCATACATTGATTGTATGTTGTAAGACAACACTAAACCAATATGCATCTTTCATTTTGGATTATTTAGAACTGATAACCATAAAGTGGAATAATTAAAAAATAATATTTTAATTTTTCAAAATGTATATAATTGTTCTTCTATAAAATAATATTGACAAACATTTTATTTGTTTTAGGTGTATAATGAAAATGTGAAGGATCTATTGTACCCAAGTTCTAATGTTCTTCACTTGCGTGAAGATGCTGCTGGTGGCCGTATTACAGTATCTGGCTTGAAAGTGAAACAGATTGATCATGCTGATGAGCTATTTGCCTTATTGAGTGCTGGAAACCGCAATAGATCACAACATCCCACTGACAGCAATGCAGAATCATCCAGATCTCATGCTGTCTTTCAAGTAAAATATTTTCAATTTAAGAAATCTTAATTTATAAAGCTGTTTATAAAGTCATAATGTTTGTTATCTGTCTTTCTAAAAGGTCCATGCCAGAATAGTGTCTAATGGTCAAGTGAAAATATCTAAGCTATCAATGATAGATTTAGCTGGGTCTGAAAGAGGTGCTGCCACTGGCTGTAGAGGCATTCGCTTTAAGGAAGGATCAAATATAAATAAATCCCTTCTAGCTCTCGGTAAGTGGTTGTCCAAAAACATGCTTTAAATTTATACCAGGCTGAGGGAGTTGAGCATCACCGGTTTGAATCAAGCCTGGGGTTGACTTATTTTTTTTTATGGTAGCCCCACAGAATGAAAACTTGATTATACTAGGGGTATTCATGATCTTTGGTTTAACATGTTAAAGCGTGTTAAATGGAAAATCCCATGTTAAATTGAAAAAAATTGCCTTCTTTGGCCGTGGTAAAACGAAATAACATTTAACATGGCTGAGAGTCTGTTACTTGGTCTGTTAAATGGAGAATGACGTCACACAATAGACCAGTTGAGATCGCTGCCATTTTTGATGTTGTGACAGCTCAGTTCTTTCGTGTGTTTGTGGTATTCATATCCCTGTTATTAAACCAGAATGGATAATTTTAATGATACATTTGAGAAAAAAAAACCAGTAAAAAAAACAATGTAATTTCATTCTACTATCCGAAAATTTGTAAACGCTCGCCAGATAAAAATCTCACTATATGAACCATGTAATTATTCTTAGGGGACATATGTCCCAGAATAAAGTTATTTTTTCATTTCATAAGCTAAACTTTCACACAAATTCCAGTTTTAACTCACTCTAGGCATGTTGTAATTAATTACTTAAATCAAAACTGAAGTAAACAATAACATGAGGGTCTCGAAGGAAGGTTTTAAACATAAAGGCTTATACAATAAGTTGCTGAGAAAATCTGCTAGGGGCTCTTATGCATTTAACGTTTAACATGACTTCAAATAGGGCTGCTCACAATCTTATAGTTATAACATTTAACATTTAACACAACATCATGAATACCCCTATTCTGGTTATAATAAGTTTGTTACCTGTAGATAACCCTCCAGTATTTCAGAAATGACTGTAGGAAGTAAAAAAGGAAAGCAAATTTATATTATAACATTTACTATTAAATTAATTTGTATTACTTATGTTCACAAAATAATAATTTTGTATTATTTTTTAACCTAAGAAAAGAGTGTTTGACAATATAACTTTTTGTGATATATCTGTTGGCTATTAAAAATAAATAAATACAACTGGCTTATAAACATTTTAAAAAATAACTATTACTTATTAAAGATAATTAACTTATTTTATTAAAAAAATATTTCTATTGATTGCTGTTTGTGATATAAATTATTAGGCTGCTTAAGATGGACTTAAAAGCCTTAGATTCAGACAAAATAATACCAGCTAAAAATTTTTATTTAGAACTAGCAGATCTGGCAATACTTAGCTATTGCTAGATTTCAGAATGTTCTTTGATTAGATTCAATGAACAAAATTGACAAGTTGCCATTAATTTAATTAAAATTAAACATTTACATTCATGTTATAATTAAATATTATATCTTGGCTAGAAACTTCTATAGCAAATTTTTTAAAAATATAAGTGAAACTTTCAACATGCCCTATTTTTGTTGATAATTTTCTGATTTCATTTTCCTTTGTTAGGAGTTTATTCCTACTTGCAACTTATAAAAATAAATATTAAAAAAAATATTAATTATAAATACAAATAAAGTTCATATACATTTTTATATATTATGGCTAAAGATAGGAAATTTGCTAATAATTCTTTGGGAAGTGAACTATTATAGTTTTAATAGGAATTATCTACAAAGAGATAGTCCTAAATAAGAAAAATGGATAATGGAGCACAGAGGAAGAAAGGGGTTGATTCAACTCCCTTTTTTTTCTTTTCTGTTATTAAGAAGAATCTGTATTAAGTTCTATTAACTCTATATAAACTATCAATTTGTTTATTCTATTATCATACAAAAAACAATACTCACCATTCTAACACACAGAAAATTCTTATGTTATTGAATAAATTTTTAAAATGGTTAAAAATATTTTAGCATAATTTTAATGATGAAATATGATGAAAATACCCAAGGGCTGGTTAACTAACCAGCGAAATTGGTTCCAGAGATTAAGTTGTGGACTTGATCATTTCTCATCAAGATCTCTAGTTGTATTAGTAGCAATTTGTTATGAAGAATCAGTTGATGTGGTTAATATGACCTATGATTGATAAGAATTGATATTATTTAGGGCTGTAATAAAAACATACATTACTATTGGAGCAGATTTTTGGCATTATAAAACATTATTTATTAAACTTATATGCAGATATTAATTTCTATTCGATTAATTTTGTACCCCACTCTTATTTAAGTGTTTAGCTAGCAATGATTTATTAAGAAGCAAAGCCGTATAAATGAATTTATTTATTAGATTTATTTTTTATTATTATAGTTGTTTGAGAGTGGTTTAGTTTCTTTTTAAACAATTTTGATCTCTTATCTCTCAACTTTATTCTTTTTAACATCCGACGTTTCGACCTCTCAGGTCATTCTCAAGGATTCCTTATTCTGTCTGTATTCCTTTTCTTTCCTTA
>NW_027109405.1:1113085-1128227 GCF_000696795.3 Halyomorpha halys
GTCGGATGTTAAAAAGAATAAAGTTGAGAGATAAGAGATCAAAATTGTTTAAAAAGAATTTATTTATTTTTACTTGCCTTTTTTAGGAAACTGTATTAATGCTCTTGCTGATGGGTTGAAGCATGTACCATACCGAGATTCTAAACTAACTAGAATATTGAAAGATTCTCTTGGAGGAAATTGTCAAACTATTATGATAGCTAATGTATCTCCTTCTTCCTCTGCATTTGAGGATACTTATAACACATTGAAGTATGCGACAAGAACTAAATGCATTAAAGCAACAGTAAGAGTTATTATTTTAATTGATTTTCTTTCTCTTGTTTATAATATGCATTACTAAATAATCATTTTCCTCAAAAATAAAATAATTGGTTAAATCAGGTTTACCTGTTAGTTAATATTTCCACTTATTCATACTAAAAATAAATGTTTTGTTATTTTTTAAAACTCTTGTACTACTGCGTAACATATGTCAATAAAAAATCTCTGAATTTTTGTTTTTAAATTTTATTTATTGATACCAGTAATTGTTATGCCGATTTTTTTTTTTTTTTAAATCAGATTACTAAGAAAAGAAGGTGAAATATTTTTTACCTGTATCAATCATGATGCTGTTTACTTACAGGATATAAAAAAAAATAACTATTTTTGAGATGTAATACTAGCTTATTAAATGTGAAAACTACCAAAAAAGAACAGTAACTCCTTTAATACTGTGTGATTTTATTACTCAACATAGTATTTAATCTGCTGTTTTTTTTAATATACATATATTTTTTTTTTAGATCTCCAAGAATGTGATGAATGAATCTTTGTCAATTCCACAATATAAAAAGATGGTTCAAGAATTGAATGCCAAAATAACTGAAATTCAGGTATTTTTTAAAATAAATTAGGTGATGAAATTAAAATTATAGCTTAGTGAAAAATATTTTTTAATTTTGATATTTATTCTGTTTTTATGGTATCTCACATTAATGCATTCAAATATACCGGTTCTAACTAGGGATTTTCATTGCTGAATTTACGTATTGATTAAAATGATCACTACAAGTATAATTTATCAGTATAGATCACTCTCATGAGTGGATTTAAAACAGGACATCAAAAGAAAGAGAATTTTAAGGAAATGTGACGAATCCCAAATTTGAATATTTAAAATTTTATTTACAAACTCAGATACTACAAACTCCTTGTTGTATTGAACCAAAATTGAATATATAACTTTAATAAAAGTGATTTTAATACTACAACAGCGGTAATTTAGAGGATTGAGAACATATAAATCGGATTTTAATTATTTTCATGTTAACATCAAAATTGGATTATCCATACAGAATTTATTGGCCTTTGTATTTTAAAGCCCTACAATTTTACTGTTTTCGAAATAATGCAGGTCAAAGTCCCACCTACTGCTTGGAGTCACTCTAATTTTGGTTATAGCTTTCTGAGTGTCATATTATGTTCAGATAATTATCACATGTTGTTACAGTAGAGTGTCAATTATCCGAACTGGCTTCATGGAAGTAATACCAGGAGGGGTCAACATTGTCATTCCTAGAAAATAAGTTTGAAGAGAATTTTGTCTAAAAAATTATATTTCCTGGAACTATTATAATGGAACTCTAGTCTTGTTTTTTAATAAGTACACTTTTAGCAGTATGAGGCTTTTAGTTTTTTTATGAAATCAGTTTTCCTGATAAAAATCATCATTTTTTTTCTTTTTATACTAATGTGGTTATTGTTTGGTATTTTTCTTTTTTTAAGTGATTTTTGATTATCCAAACCACACCCGACGAAATTATTTCGGACAATTGACACACTACTTTATTTAGGTTTCTATAAATGATAGAGGAAGAGCTTATTTATTCTTTCCCATGTATAACCATAAAACACTAGGGATATTCATGCATTCATGCTAACCTGCTAAATGTACCTAAGTGGTAAGTGCTTGGTTGTTCCCATATTAATTTAAAAAAATAAAAATAAATATGGGTACACTGCTGTGAAATGATAAAAATAAAGCAGTAAACTCATGTAATGAAAACTACATAATAACATTTTCTATAAGTTTTACAGCTTTAACACACTAGCACAGGTTGCATAGATCCCTATTGTTAAATATTGATACTGCCGAGAGAAAATTAAAACAGATTCTCTTCTGTATTAATCCTTAATTCCCACTGGGTATGCTAGTTTTTTTAATTTTAATAACATTCTTATGAAAATTAAATTAAATTAACATTATTATGAGAAGAAAAAAAATGTATAACTTCTAGATATAGACTAAGTGGGAATGTTCAACATCAATAATGTTTTTTATATTGAAACATGAATTAATTTATTTTGTTTAAATAAAATAAATTTTATCCAATTTTAGTCTCAAAACAATGTATATTTCTTTACATGTCCAACTTCCCACTACGTAGATTGTTGTGATAAATTGAAGTAGTGAAAGTTGGCTGTGACAAAATAGGGTAATTGTGGGCTGAAATTAATGACCTTGGCATGATAGATTGCATAAAGTTTTTTAAAATTTATGTGGTTCTAAAATTGTATTAAGATTGTCCTTGAAATGGCCAAATTGGCCGGGATGTCAGACTTGTAAAGAAATATAAATTGTTTTGAGACTAAAATTGGATAAAATGTATTTTATTTGAGAAATAAAAATCAGTCTCAAGAAAGTGTAAAGATTATATATAAATTAATTTATTTTATGAATTTATATATAATTAAAGTTTCCTATTACATTAAAAACCTTGCTATAATATGATTACTAAAGCATTAGCATTGTGGTTATCATTGATTAATTATTATATCCAAATTTTAAAATCTAGAACAATTAAACTTTTATCATATGTTACATATGGGAATCTATAATTTTTTTAATTTGTATTTTTTTGTTACTCCTGAATGAATGATCACTCTTCAATAATATATTATTGTTTCTGGTGTTATGTTAATGGTATTATCGATTGTTTATTTTCTGACTTACAATTTGAAACCATGTTGATTCATGTTAATGCCTTAATTTTCATGTGGTTATTTTTAATCTAATTGTTTAGTAATTATATTTTAATCTTTACAGGGTGGCTTATCATTTCCTGACATCAGTAATTGGAAAAATAAAATAGAAACTCTTTTTGAAGAAAGAAGAAAACTTTATAAGGAGATATTGCTATTACAGAGTCAAGGAAAACTTACTAATTGGCGTATCCGTCAAAAAGTGCAAGCTCTTTCCCTTCACGACCCTTCTTCCAAATTGCAGGTGCTTATTTTAAAATAAATTACTATAGAACAATAAGATAATTTAGGTGGCGGTCAGAAAAAGACTAAAATAAAACAAATTATTATTGAAAACCAACGATAAAAAATGTTAAACAAAATAGGATTTTAAACTGACGCATATAAAACTCAACAGAGAAAATATAAAGAATTTTATAATTGAAATAAAATAGTAATGACTAATACAGTAATGAATTATTATTAAACTTTACAGATAACGTAATTCAAAATAATTAATTAAAGTTATATAAAATATAAAGAACAAAAGAAGGAAAATATAATGAGGAAGAATAAGTCTAAACTATAATATTGATAATACTATGATAATTTAATCTAGAGATAGATAAAAGTAGAATTAAATAATATAGAAAGTGTATCTGATCTTGTATTTGTGTTGTGGGCAGAGAAAAAAAAAAATCAAATTTTAAGTGAAGAGGCAGGGAGAAGAAAAATAATTTTTTTTTAATGATGAGATTATAGTTGACCGTGGATAATATATATGAAGGGAGGATGGTTAGGGGTGCGGTCATAACACAAATTTATTGTTTTATTATACTTATATCTAGCTCTAGATTTATTTATCGTTCTATTAATACTCCTTTTACTATATTTTCTTCCTCATTATATCTTTCTTTCTGTTTGTTTTACTATGATATTTATTGTTTACAGTAATTACTATTTGTTACTACTCCAGCAGTACAGTTTTAGATACTTATATTTTAGCCATGCTGAAACTTGAGTTCCACTATCTGTCACAATACTTAATTCGTATTAATACAAATTGTGTCGCCTAAGATTAAATTTCAACTACATTTATTTCTTTTATTTAAACACTAAAAATAAATTAAATAACAAAACACATTGTTTGTACATAACTCCCTCATATAATTGTTACAGTTGATCACTGTTTTATCTTCTGGGTCCATTTTTTTTTTCTGCTTCAAATTGGGGACACATTTTTTGTCCTACTATGAATAAACCTTAAAGCTGTTGTAAAACTTATTCTTGAGCCATCAAACCATTAATCTCATCTTCCTTTCTTTTTATAGTAGGCAAATAGGCAAAATGAAAACAATGGAAGTGTGGAGGTAAAACACTCAAATGAATTTACCTATCATGGCTATACTCACATAGTTTCTTCAATATCATAATTTTGAAAGTATTTCTATAAAGTGAACGATTCCCTGATCTTAATTATTTTTATAGAAATCTCAATAATAAATGACAACCACTGTTTTAAAACTATACGCATAAAGAAATAAATTGTTATAAAATCAATATTGCAAATACTAAAAATGATTTAATGGGGTTATCCTGTCAACAGAAAGGTTATGTGAAATAAAAAAAAATCAATTATTTAATAACTATTGTTATAAAAAAATTATCAGGCTGACACAATGTATGCTTCCACACTGTCAAACTTGTGTTAAAACAACCATTTTATTTAGGCATTTTTTGGCATTATTATTATCTTCTACAACTTCCACTCTTAAATATTATTATTTCTAAAATCTTTGGCTTTCTAATGATATATATTATGTCGATAATAATGCTCTTATTTCTGGAAATGTATTTTCAACCTGGAAAAAATATATTTTCTTTTATATATAAGAAGATGGTCAGGGTTGCGGTCGGTTTTTGACCGCAACCCTGACCATCTTCTTATATTTAAATCTTTACGGTCAACCATATATACATATATATATTTTCTTTTATCTCTTTATGTTAATTATCAAATCCTTTCATAGTTTGTATTTATCAACATTGAAGTTTATTCAAACTGTCAATGAGTATAAGACCTAGCTGATTCTAAAGACCATTTCTTTGTACACTAGTATCCATTTTTGAGAGACTAAAAAAAAAAAAATGTGAACAAAATCTACTCTATACAGTGGCACTTATTTATCAGTTGATTTTATCGAAAAAGTTGCTGTCACAGTCCAGGCATAACCCGCCTTGCCTGAAATGAAAATGTATTTTCCATTTGATACACCTTTTCATATTTCAGCTAGATTACACATCATTTTGGAAATAGTTCTAGATTGTTTGGACTCAACGTGAATTTCCATTGAACTTTTCATAAATGTCTGATGAAATCTTGAAAGAAATGTTATGGTGCTTAATAGTAAGCTATATTATGACGTCAAAGTCAATGTATTACTACTATTTTTGAATAATAATGGTCTCCGATTTATAATCTTATTTTACCAAATTAAAGCTGAGTTAAATGTTTTTAGCATATCGTTGGTATTCATATTCAGGGGGTGTTTTTCATCAGCCTGTTGTATTTTAGGAATTTTCAAATCAGTATCTAGAAATGTGATGTATGAATTGCTTATTAATTACCAAATATGTAATATTACTACTACTAATGTTAATTTGTTTCTTGTTTCTAGTGTCTAGATAGATTAGCAACCAGTATAAGTCAGTTAAAGGCTCGTTCAGATAGTATTCGTGGTCGCATAGCAGAGTACAGACCATTGCAGGAACAAAATGACAAACAGATAGAAAAATTAGAAGAGGAAATAAAAAAAGAAGAAAAGATCGGGCCTATGATTCAGTTAATTTTTGATTATCAGAAAGGAATGGTAAATTTATTTTATATTTACAATTAAATAATATTGTTAATAATATTTTACTGATATATTGTCTTTTGAAATCAGGTTGAATTAGAAGAACATAAAATACGTTGCAGTCATTTTGAAAAAATTGTTAAGCTTAAAGCTAAACATGAGGAAAATTTGAACTCTACAATAAGCACTGTTTTGCCTATCTTAAATCAGTATCATACACTGATGAAGGACAAGGGGCAGGATAATCAAGAACTAACAGCAAAATATGAAGTAAGTAATAAACTCTTAATTGAGGTAGAAATTTTATTGGTTTTGGAAATAGGCTACATTCAAAGACTAATTACTAAAAAAAAGAAAAAATTGTACCAACGCTTCTGCACCAATATTTGTGTTATAATGAAATTTGTGAACCATTGATATTTGGTTTATGAAAAAAATTACGTTTTATCTGAAAAAGGAAAAGGAACATTAACATGTGTTAGTAACATGAAGTGTCCAAAATCAGTGAACCTTAAAGGAACTAATGGCAAGTTTCACCCATCAACCTGAAGGAACACCCATTTAATTTCTACTGAATTTATAAATCTATTTTCTGTTGTTGGCCTTTCCATTTTCTTTTGATCCTGGGCATTCCCTGATGCACCCTTAACCTTTGTAGTTAGAAGTACTAACTAACTTGCTTCTTTCATATTTTTGATCAATTCCATCACTCTTCTCTTTACTTCTGACTCCTCCAGTTTAATTCTGAAATTTATTACCTCAATACCCGCTCCTTATCTCTCAGTTCCTATCTTTCTACATTTATATTCTACTATCTCTTCCTTTATATATTATTCCTCCAAAAATCATGATCTTCCACTCTGAATTCAACTAAATACTTATTTACAATAATTAACTTTCATTTTCTTTTTATCTTACTTTTGTGTAAGAAGAACTATCAAAAATGTTATAATTTAATTTAAAATAAAATTTTTGTTAATATCAAATGATTGTGCACAAAAAATTTGTTCTATTAAACTATTGTTCTGTTATTTACTCTGATGGCAGGGGAGACGCATTTGTTGCTAAATAAATAAACTTATTTTTATTCATTTCATTTCAAAATTCACTTTTGGTTAGATCTATATGCTCTTTTCTAGTTACGGTTTCTTTTTTTTGGTGTAATAAAATCATAAAGATATTGGAGCATGTTGAATAGTTCATGTTCAAATGTGATATTTGCTTACTTGTGAAAGATAAATCAGTATTTTTAATTTTAATAATACAGAATTATAAATGTATTACCTTTGGTTGTTTCAGGATGCACTAAGAAGTTTAGATGGAGTAAAAGGTGTCAGCTGGCTGGGTGATGAAGAAGAAGAAGAAGAGGATTCTGAAGATTATATCCAGCTCAGATTGAATTCAATCAAAGAAAACGATGTAATTAATCTCTTTCCCATTACTATTTATGTTAATTGTACTTTTTAATTTTTACTTTTAATATTGATTATTTCAGTGGATTTTACCTTTTGATAATATTTATTGTAAACTTATAAATATATTGTGGAAAATTATGTTTTTAAAATTTACTTTTGAATTTCAGGTCGATTTGCAAAATGGAGCCAAATCATTGACTACAACTTTTTTCTTGTCTCCAATATATCAATTATCAAAGCCAAAGAACAACAGGATAGGAAACAGAACACCTTCACCTGCGAAAAGTATGTTTCCATTTTAAATGTCTTATAATAATATATTTACAAAACTGCTCTTGTTAAGCCACCTCAATTCGACTTTGTCTCCTTGTCAGAAAGCTTAACTAAAATAAACGCTGGCTCGGATATAAACATTTATTTGCAAATTAAATACAAACCAATACATAACTTAAATTAAAAAAAAAAAAAAAAAGAGAAACTTCCCAAATAATATAGAACCCAATTAAATTTTTTTAAAAAATCCTTCTCTTGAAGCAAATTACAATTAAAAAAATTGCTAATTAAAAATTTTTTGCGAATTGATGAACTCTGATGGGTCGGGGTCCTGATGTCTGTTCCAAAAAGTCGGAGACGTTAGTCTCAATCCATGTCGGTGGATACCTAGGCTACTCGACAGGGCTACTGACATTAGCCCACTGTAATATTGTTGTGGCTATCCCTACTAGCCGGTATTTCACTGTATAAACATTACAAGTATAATTTCCGTCATGCAAAACAAAATATACTTATCTTAAAAATATATAGTGAACAATGTAATTAAATATATTTATGGCCTCATTAAAATATTTACATATTAATTAATATATATGGCGTTAACAGCTCTATTAACAGTAACAAACTCAAATTCAATAAAGGTAGGACTAAATGTATTGTATGTACTCTGGTTTGTTAATATTACATTACAATGAGTAGTGTTCAAATGGTTCTGTACTCATCCAATGTGACAAAATTCAAACAACTAATGGTGACATCACCACCCTATTTTATGAAAACTATTCTGATTGACAATACTATTGTATTTATTAAGTAATGACTTTTGAAAATACAGGAACCTAGAAGATTATCTTTCTGTGTTGATATATTATTTTGTCAGCGATCAGTTTCAGTATCTTGATCTTCATTATTCTAATATAAATCACAATAATCAATATACAAATAAATTTGATAAAAATAAAAATTGATATCAACAAGCGATTAAAGAGACAGACAAAACATAAATAAACTATAATATCGATTGCTTACTTCACAGTGGTGCTTAGTACATTGCCGCTAACTTTATGAAAAATACAATTAAAGGTTTTTTCTTTTAGAAACATTACAAATTTTCAATTAATTTTCCTAAAAGAGAGAACGTTTAATGTATTTTTCGTAAAGCTAGTAGGAATGTACTTAGCACCACTCTGAAGCCATCGATACATACTGTAATTATAAACACCTAACTCATATTTATAAAATATTCTTTCACTCATAATGTCATTTATGTATGGTACAGGAGTAAATCTATATTGTGTACCTGTTGTTTCTCTAATAACTTAAAATTTCCAATAATTATTAAGAAACTTTTAGAACAATGATCAAAGCACTCAAACATATTACCAACATTACTTAACATTAACATATTCACTTTCACATTCCAACTGTTATTACAGACTGGTTACGGAAAAAATTCTGTAACAAATTACCTCATAACATAAAAGATATAATAAAACAGTCATGCGAGGTAATGACCGTATGGCTGAAGAGGAGCCAGATGATAGACCAAAAACTTATATTCTTAAATTCATTAGTTATCAATACCGTTGATTGACAAATGTGAATGAAGATTTCAAGTTAAAAAATATCAGAATAAGTAAGTATTAAAACTGACTTGTTAGATTATTTCCTGTTAGAGACATAAAATGATCTATTAACATAATGTTGTTGAGAGCAGTCTCTCATCTCAATCCTTTTACAATTAAACAAAATGAAACATCTTTACTGGCTCTTTTTTAAAAAACATTTTTCTCCAATTAAGAATAGTAATGATATTATTTTAAATGATTCAATTTTCAACTGTTGTTTATGTTAAGTAATTTTGTGTTATAAAATTTGGTATGGACAAACATCTTTATTAGCTTTATTTTTCATCATTTTAGTAAAACGCAAAGTATTTATTTTTAACGATGTCAGTTAAGCGTTTTTGTCTTTGACTCATCCTCCAGATTATTATATGTCATAAGATATTATTTATTTTTGTTTCAATAGTTGTTTAAAATATAATTTATAAAATTTAAGATAGTTTCAATGATTATAAGTTATTTTATTTATTTTCTGTTGTTTAGAACCAAAATTCATTTTGAAACCGACAAATGCGAGAGTCAATTTCAACCAGAAAACTCCAATTGCCTTTAACAATAAGGAGAATGTAATGAAAAGGACACCATTAACAGCTACAGCTGCCAAGCTAAAAACCCCAGGTTAGTACAATGCCATGCTAACTGATTATTTAATGTGTCATATGTTGCTTGAATTTGATGTTATGATGTGTTTACGGTGTATTAATTTTTATTAACCACTGCTATATGTTTGTGTTATTAATAACTGTTTGAAAGGAGTTTTCAATTAAGTTTATAAAAACTGGAAAATTCAGCTTTTAATTATAAATGTATAAATAGATGAGTTTCTAGCTTTTCATTGAAAACTAGTGGCAATATTTCTCCTGTAGTCGTCATGAATATAGGGGATCTCTAAAGTTCATTGTTCCTTTTTATCCTGCTATTTCTATTTTTGTGACAGAAACTATATTCTGTAAAGGGCGTTTGTTTGTTTTTGTTTATTAAATTTAAGAATAAGATTAAAGTAAGTTTAATCTCATTCCTAAAAAAATTTAAATTCAATGACCAGCAACTACACATTGATAATTCAAGGTAAGTTCAAAATTTATAAAGTCTCATTTTTTGCCCGATTTAAAAGGAATCACAGTGCACCAGTGAAGATAATGAGTAAAATGTATAAATTTTATTAAATTCATATTTTTTATAATGTTATGATAACTTGAATTTATTGACAAATTTCAATCCATATTTCTAATTGTTTTTTACTTTTTTTAATTTCATGGGTTTTATATATATATTTTTTTTTTATCACTGTAACTTTACTCAACACTTGTTGATTATTTTTTGCCCAAACAAAAATTTTACTTTGACTGAATAACATGGAACCAAATTTATTCCTTGATGTCTGAATTGTAAATTAATGAAAATTTTTCATTTTTGGTAGTGAGGTAGCAAAAACAATGAATCTAAATGTTAATATTTAAACAATTGAAACTTATAGAGTGAAAGTGCCATTTTATAAAAATGGATCTAAATAAAGAAATCAGCTACTGTGGAAAATATTGAGGCATCATGTCAGAAAAAGTGAAAGAAACGAGTATACAAAATCAATGTTTTGATGCCTGCTGTCGTCATAGACTTGTTTATCCACAATCTTGCTAGTATTGAAATGTTAAGGTGTTATTTTTCTTGTTAACATAAAGCAATGCATAGACAGCTTCGCTAAGTGTATATGAAGTGCATTGCTTGACTAAAGGATAAATGATGAAATGGTCAAAATAATGTTCGCAGAACAGTTTAAAAGAAAAAATTGAGAATCTTTTATATCTTATGGCTAAGGCCTGGATTTTCAAGCAGTTAAAATATACAGCTAAAAATCTTTTTAGATATACAATAAGACAGCTAAAATATACTAACATATCTACAGAAGGTTCTGAATAAAAAAGTAGTTGGAGTGATTACAAATTCAATGGAAATAACTTGTTTTTATTATTATTTTCATAAACTAAAATATATAAATAATTAAAATGGATTAAAAACATAACAATTAAAATCATGATAGCTCACCTGTATTGACATATTGATTGATCTCTGATCTTTTACTTGAAATATGTTTTGAGTAATAGTTGCAAGAAACCATTTTTCTATCAATTGTAAAAACCGTTTCATTTTTGGTTTTGGATAGGTCAGTCCAAGATTTTAACTTTGAACTGAATGACATACTTTTGGCATTATAAAAATAAGTATTGTCACTTTTAAAAAAGTAAGCAACAAACTTGAATTGCAATGCTATGTTTAAAAGGAGGAGTTTAATTCCAGAATATAAAAGAATCCTTCCCTCCTTTTTTTTTTTCATGCCGTTTTTCAATTTCAGGTGCTTTTTAAATATTGCTCGATTTAACTATCTGAAAGTCTCTTCTTCTTGTTTTAAGTAATTATTTCAAAAGTGATATAGGACCGTCGTTACCTGTTATCTGAAATAGTTTGAATATACAACTATATGCATTTATAGTCAAATATGCTACTTTTATTTACTAGTTTACTAGAGTGTAAGATACTTAATAATACTCACTGTATGATTCACAAATTTTTCATTTTTGTTTGTCTCAATATCCACATTCATATTTTTCATTCAAGTACAAAAATTATTTGATAGGATTACTGAATGGTAATTATCCATACCAGATGCTTATTAACAACCATTTAAGCTTAAAAATTAATTTTAAATACTAATTAAATGTTTTTTTCCCATTTAAGCTGTTCCGAATCGATCAAATAACAGACCACACCCTTATCGCAGGACACCTTTAAAACAAAATATTAGTAACATTGCCAACAAAACAATTGTCAAGTAAGTGATGTATTTTATTGATTAATCTGTTTGTACTTTACTTATCTTCATCTATTTGCATGCAATGTGTTTCATCTTTTAACATTAATTGTAGTTTTCATCATAATTCATCTTTGTTATCACTAAACCATTTAATAATTTCTCAATTAATCACTAACACATTGAAACATTTTTGTAAATCTGTTATAGAAATTTTTTTCCTGTACCTTTACTATTCTTGAAAAAAATTTTTTTAAAATAAATATATAAATTTAAATAGAATCGTGGGTTGAAATTCATTCATTATTAAACATACTGATTTGCAAATTTAAGGTTACATCTCTTGATTTAATTTCTTTGTCCCCTTTACTATATACTATTGTTATCTTGATAAATCTTTAGTAATGTTTATTTTCTCATTATAAAGATTTTTTTTTATCTCAGTGCATCTGATCATTGGTAGCATCATGTATGATCGGTATTATTTATTAGTCTATTTTTGATCTGATGATTCAGCTTTGACTGTTTTTATATCTATTCATCAATTTATTTGGCTAGAAATGCCAAAATTTCTGCTAATTAACTTGGATACAGCCCATTGATTAAACAACTCCAGTCAGGTACATATTTCTCTGTCCTTCAATTTCTTACTTCTAATATCCTATTGAAGCATTGTTACTTAATTCTTAAATTGCACAATATTGTCAAATTGTTTCTATATTTATGACACTTCCTTTCAAAACTCCCATTCCTTGTGTTATTCCATCTGGATATTTTCACTTACAGATATATGGAATATATAGTTAGATGAAGTATTGCGATCGTGCAAAATTTTGAATTCAAGTTTTTGACAGATATACAAGTTTTAGGAGTCCCCTTAGTCCAAATAATCAAGACTCGCAAAAAGGTCTGTGTGTGAAAAGTCTAGCTGAAAAATGGAAAATCGTACAAAACTGTAATTGCTTGGGATATTACAGCAAATTTTTCATTAGAATCGACTAACCAAAAGTGATACTTTAGAGAATTAATTTGTCATTTTTTTTTAGAATTTTCTCCAAATGGCTCTAATGATTTTCATTAAACTCGGCAAAACAAGTTCAATTAAGTGGTCTATGATATCAGATAGGTCTTATCCTTTTTGAAATAGTATAGCATTGCTTAAATAATGAAATTTTAAAAAATCTTCCTTTTTAAAAAACCTTTAATTTTGCTTATTTTGAATAAATAACGAGTTGTTGGCAATAATAAATAATGGATAAATATAAAATTGTAAGATATTTTATAAATAATTGAAAGAGAAATAGAGGCAGGAGTTTGAATCGGAAAAAGCCAAAACTGCCCTATCTACCCTGATCACATTAATATACGCATGGCTTCATTATTTTTTGTCAAAGTATGTTATTCTTGGCAGGAATAAAGTTGATGTTTGTTATTTCACCTTGATAAATTCTAAATCATGATAAAATCCACAGCACACTAGATTTTTTTTTTTATTGCTCACTTACTCTTGTTTTGATTCAAATGGCCAATTTTGGCTTTAACCTAGGAAATACTATCCTAAAACACAATTGGTTCTGAAATTGAGGTGCCGGTTTGCATAAGAAATCTGAAGACGACTGTGGTTAAAAATCAAGTTAACATCTTAAATTAAGATTCTTAAAATTACTATAATTAATTTTTAAAACTTAATTAATTTACTATTTAATATTTACTGATCAGGACTGTTAACGTGTGAAACATAGTGGCCATAAACTTGAGATTTTGTTTTAGATTTGTTTGAATATTTTATGGAGGATTTTTTTAAAAAATCTTTTTGGTTATTTCCACAATCTACAAGTTAAGGTTTTTTGAGGCCTAGGGATCTGTCTATGGATTATTGGTTTGTGGCTGATTTTTCCCTTCTACATAAATAACTTTATGGAAATGTTAGCCTATTATAGAGAAAAGTCACTGTACTTTAAATAGACCAATGATTTACTTTCCATAACATATCTCTTACCGTTCAGTGTTTTTACTAAGCTTTTATCGTTTTTAGAGTAATTATTATTTAATTATAAGGAAATAATTAATTTAAAAACTTTTAGTTCTTTGGACTTTGTAGATAGTACTTTTGTTTCTATATATCTTTTTTCCCCATTGCTGGATTACTGTTTCTATTAGTATTGTTAGAAATTTTGTTTTCTAATTTGTATACGTTTTATAATTGTTTGTGACTAAACCACCACATTGAAATTTAGTAGAACTGCAGCCCCTGAGAAAGGAGTTTCCAGTATTAAGACACAAATGACAAGAAGAATCTTATAATGCGTAGAAGTCCGTTGCCTATGATATTTGTAGTAAGTTTCAAATGGAATTGGTATAGTATTACTTATTGCAATTCAAATTTTTTTTCTTATTACTTGTATTATAAAGTTTTTTCCTTCTTAAGTAATTATATACTATTTATAAAAATTCATAAATTTGTGTGAAGAAGGAACAAAATCTTGTTTTTTTACCAATTTATTTGTTAATTAAATATAATTAGTCATTTAGAAGAACAATGATTAGTGAATTTAAATATAATTTTGGTTTTATTATGATTTCATTTTCTTCTAGACCAATTATTATTGATGCAAAGAATCTTGTCTTTTACGATGAATAGATTTATCTTTTAATTCTTAATGGTTCAAAACAATCTTAACACCTAGAAAAAAAAAATTTCTTTTATCAATTAGTTA
Source organism: Halyomorpha halys (assembly GCF_000696795.3). Classification (NCBI taxonomy): domain Eukaryota; kingdom Metazoa; phylum Arthropoda; class Insecta; order Hemiptera; family Pentatomidae; genus Halyomorpha; species Halyomorpha halys. Next base: position 1,127,783 of record NW_027109405.1, read on the forward strand.
ATTTTATTTATCAGATTTTGTAGGCTCAAAAATTCATTTACTTGATGTTTATAAATTGAAATAATTTTAGTTAAATTTTGTAATTTCAGTTATTTCGATTTACCAATGTCTAGTAAGTGCAGTTTTGGGCCTACTAACATACTAAAGTCAATTCACAAATTTTTACAGTTGTTTCATTATTCTTCCGGAGCAGTGATATGATAAATTAAATTTCCTATTAATAAGTAGGAACAAGAGAGTCAAGTGGGTTACTATCACTAGTGTTTTTTTGGGGGGGGGGGAGAAGAGAGAAGCAAGGGATCTGAAAATGCATCTGGTTGATGTAATTTAGTAATTTGTATACTTAAATCTCTTTCCTATAAAAATATATAAATGGGTCATTTCATAGTGGTAGGTTATTTGTAACATTGATTTTTTTTTCTTCAAAATAACCTATGTATATATA
>NW_027109405.1:1128277-1130176 GCF_000696795.3 Halyomorpha halys
TATTTACCTCACCAAAAAAGGCTGCTTGGTTATAAACAATGTGTTGGATAAACGTTAATTATAACTTTCGACTTATATATAAAAATAAAATATTAGTTTCCTTTTTTATCTCATTAACTGGTCATTGAGTTTCATGAGTAATACTGAGCTTAGGAAGGGGTAAGAAACCTCATATTGGCCACCATTTCAAATCAAAAAAGCAGATGGTAATGCAGAGTTCCTGGAATCATTCTGGAGTAATAGTAACTTTTGTTTCAAGTCCTACAAAATTGTGGAGTAAGGTTTAAAAGATCTGTGAGGAGAGAGAAAAATCTTGTGACACATAAATCAGTGTTCTTTTTGCTCTTAATGGATCCGTAGAAAAGATTCTTCTGCACTGAAATATGATTTGATAACTTTGAAAAAGTTCCACAAAATCAACTCAAATGAATAACATGTAGTTAGTAGTTGTGTTGTGGCACGCCTAGGGAGAGATATAGGGCAATTAACTAATTATAATTTGTATACTAATTAATATATGGTCCTCTAGTTAATAGATAATGTAGAGGACTCAGATGCATCAAACTGAAGAAAGAGGCAAATTCTCACTACTATGGCTTCTGTCTCAAAAGCTCTACGACTTAAAGTAACCCATAATTTTGAAATAAAATAAATACAAACTGATGTATTTGCTTGTCACAGATGAATTATTTATTTACTTGCTCGACTACTTTTTAACTAGACTGTAAACATGCTTTGTATATCCAATCATTTAGTTCTTTTGGGACATCCTGTCCATGAAAAAAGTATTTCTCTACCCTCTTGTCTGTCCTTGGTTTTCACTGATTTATAGCTTTCATCATAAATTTTGCTTCAAGTGTCTGATTATGAAAGCATGAAGGTTATGATTGTTTCAAATTTATTCTCATTGTTTGCTCTGTGTTTATGTATTCATTCAGTATATATGGACTTGTTTACATGTGTATTTGTTTAGGATATGGCTTGGTAACCAGAGGTCTAGGATTATTAATGCTCTCTATATGGTGGGTGATTAGAAATCCTTTAACAATAATTGGTGAATAAAAACGATTTTAAACAACACTATCTTTCATTTTCTTCTAGAGGTAAAAGACATTAGGTGATGGACATGAAGTTCTATAAAATATTCTGAAGTATCTCTTAAGTGTTCAATACCTAATAACACACCATCATCTGGTACTTAGGGCATCTGACTTTACCATAAGTGAGAGTTGTATGGATTAAATCTCATGTGGCATTGAACTTTTATACTTTTATTGATCAGGGAAGCCAATCAGCTGTGAAGTGAGTTGACTATATGTACAAATATGAGGCATGTTCAGAAAGTAAGAGTACTTAGAGGTGTCCTGCTGTGTGATTTTTTTTTTCTCAAAAGTTGCCAAGACTGAGGAGTAGTAGGAAAGTTTCCTGAACACAATGAACACCAAAGAACCATATTTGTATCCAAACTCGTCTCACAGTGTCTGTTTCTGTTAAATATGTCAATTAGAAATCTCACCGAGTGTGAGGTGCTCGGCTATTATAAGGTTCCTTCTCATGAAAAGACAAACTCTGACTGAAATTTCTCTGCCAAAGGAAAGTTGTTCCATGACAGTGCCGTCCACACACAGGGCATTGGACTTGTTTGTTTAGGGTAGGGAACCATCCTGCTTACTCATTCACCTTCTTGAAGACTAAAATGGGTGGAAAAAAATTTTGACCGAGGAGGTGAAACAAGAGATCTTAAAGTGGATGAAGGAGATGGTGGGAGAGCTCTATAAGGAAGGCATCAAAATGCTTGTTCCTCAGCTTTCTTAATTTTTTTAAAAATTGAGTAATCTTATTTTATGGACATGCCTTATATATATGTTTATAAGTATATTTGTATGTGTAGTATTTGTA
>NW_027109405.1:1130231-1146365 GCF_000696795.3 Halyomorpha halys
ATATATGCATGAATGTAAAAATGCTGATTAACATTTTTTAAAAACTTAAGATACAAAAACCATCAATAGCTGTTATAATCGCCAAAATTTTGTTTGAGGGACAGAACAACATTTTGTCCATGACCAAAAGGAGGTCGTCATTAGGTCCATGTAATTGGTGACCAAAATTTATTTCAAAAAATAAAATTTCAAATAGAGAGATGCAAAGATAAGAAACTCTCAGAACATGAGCACTTCAATTACAACAAATTATGAAATAATAATAATAATAATATTACTCAACTATTTGTTTTCTAATGCAAATTAGTCACCAATTCTGTTCTATATTTACATTCATCTCATTCTATTTTATTAAATATTTTTCTTTCCCTCTGGTTTTACTGATTGTTTTATTAAGGTACATGTTGAAAATAATTTTTTATCTTTGGGGCGTCAGGTAATTTGTGTTTGTGAAGTATATTATAGATGGTTGTTCTTGTTTTTTCCGTGTTGTATTACTGTTTAATATATTTGGAACTTGTTTTCCAAGTATTCTTACCATGTGTTGATTGATTATTTAATTCATTTTCAGAGTTAGGTAAGGATATTTACAGTTTATTAAGAACTTTCATTGAGCACGGTTTATGCATTTGGAGTGCATTTGTTCATTTTCTGACTAATGGAATCCTCCTTCCATCATAAGAAGGTATCTTTTTGTTATAGCATTTTGCATTCAGTTTATTCCTTTAAAAATTTATATATTCACACTTACACCTACAGCTCCATGAGATCAAATTGATTGAGTACCACTGCATTGAATTCTCATTCTAGAATAGTTTAGTAATCTATAGTGTTATTCTACCTTTCTTGTGAGGGTATTAAGCCCAATAAGCCAATAATTATATCTGCATTCACAATCAATAAGATTCACCACCTGTTTCATGACGTCTTTGATTAAAGTTTTTATATAGTTGGGAGATTAGTTTCAAACCACTAAAATCAAAAATTGGGTACAGTGCAGGATCACTAACTTTCACTATCATAAAAATTCAAATTTTTTTAAAGGGTTTCTTGAGGTTATATTATTATTCATATTTTAGCGTTATATCTATTAAGTTCTTAGCAAGAATATGAATGTGATTGGAAGAAATAGAATAGTCTTGGCTTTTTCTGATTCGAACTTCTTTTTTTTTTTCACCTATAGTTATGTATTGAATTATTAAATATTTTGTATTTATCTATTATTTATAGTTGATAATGATGGGAATTGATTATTTATTTCATAGAAGCAAAATTAAAAGTATTTTAGACGAAGAATTTTTATAAATTCGTCATTAAAGCGCTTGTAGACTATTTCAATGAGAATAAGACCTATCTGATATCAAATACCACTTAATTTTACATTGATTTACTTAGTTTAATCAAAATCATTAAAGCTGTTTTCAAGAAAACGAGGAGAATATGAAAAATTAATTATATAAAATGGTACTTCTGGCCAATATTAGAGCTGAAAAAAATACTAAAGATTAATTCTTTTCCACATGCTTCTCATGCTCCGTTTTTATGTTATCTTTCAATGTTCTGACGATTGTAATTTTAACTGTATAAATAAACAATATAAAGAAATAATTTAATGGAGTATTGAATCAGCCATGTTGGGATGGGCACCTATTTATTTCCACATTGATTATGTTTAGCCTATGTGGAGCTTTTGTTATATTTCTGAATTCTCAACTTCTCAGGAAAAGAAATTAGTTCCTTTTATTTATCATTATGATATTAGTTCATCGGCCATTCAAGTGTTGTTTTTTTTTTCTTAATTTGGATCTTGCATATGTTCTGATATTCTGTATGATTATTTCTGTTTCTAATTATTGTCATTGCTTAATAACTCTTAAGTTTGCTGTTTCCATTTTTCAATACTTCATCTCTATATTAAGATTCTTTTTTCTATCGATTCTCATAATTTATCATGAAAATATTTCTTTGTTTTAATAAACATATGTTATGTATATTAAAATATTTCTTTGTTTTAATTTCTATTTAGTATCATAAAGTTATTTTTTGTTTATCTAAAGTCAAGTATATTGGTATTAAAAGCTGTTCCCACTGCAGCTTTAATTAAAGATTAGTACAATTATGCCTATGGATCAAAACAACTAGTTAGAATTTGAAACTTAGAATAAATTGGAGTTATAACTTTATTCTTGTTAGAAAATTTAATAATTTTTGTATGTATTTCATATAAAAAATATGAATGGCTTCGGGCAAGAATGTGACAAGTTACAATTTTGAATACAAAAACCATTTTGTGCAAAATTTGTCTCTTTGTAAAGCTATTTGTTTTTATATATGTATATATAGTTGACCATAAAGATTTAAATATAAGTAGATGGTCAGGGTTACGGTCAAAAGAAGAACAAATAGTTTAAATAATAGTTTTAAACTATTTGTTCTTCTTTTTTTTACCGCAACCCTGACCATCTACTTATATCTATTTGTTTTTAGTTTATCTAATACCATAATTGCAACATATTTACAGATTTTATACCATAATATGAAATAAATAAAATAAGAATAATATACAACTATATTAAATAAGAATAGTGGAATCTTTCGAAATTACACTACTGACTATTCTTGCTCCAAACCCTTCATATGATTAATTTTTGTCTTATTGTATTGGTTATAGTTTAATTGAATGGTTTGGAACCAGAATATTATATGCCACTATTTTAGAAATGATTAGAATTTGATTCCCCATAAAGGCTTTTTGTTTTGTTCATTTACCCAACATCTTCATTCCATTATCTTTACCTGGAATAGAATGGTATGTGATCCATATAAAAAATTAGGTAAGAATTGTTTAAACTGCTCCATTGAACTATTCTCATCTTGTGGCTTATCATATTCTTGCATTAAACCCTCCTATTGTTTTTCTTCATTTAAGTAATGTTAATTATTATTTTCAGTTAAAGGACTATACTTTAGCAATGGACTAGATCTTCATGACAATGGCAGAAATAGTTAATTTAGATTCCTATCATAAAAACACAAGGGTTGATATAATTGTATTGGTCTAATAGTATGTAGCATTACAAATAAGTAATGCTATTGAACAATATACTCTGATGGACTCCAAAATTTTGTAATTCTTTATGTAACTCTCCATGTCACTCAAAAGTTGTCATGAGTTTTTATTTATTGTATTGCCTTGTAAATAAATATATAAATAAAATTGAGAGTTCTTATTAATTATTTTTATGTAATAGTTTGTATAATATGTAGATATATTTATCCTTTTAGAACTATCAGTTAAAATGAAAATATAGGATTCATTTACTGATATGTATATGTAAAAATTGTTTTCTTTAAATTGTTACTTTTAATATTTACCTGCCATTATTATAACCAATGCTCATTGATTTAAACTATTAATACTGAGAATAGCAACATAATTTTTATCATTCACACATACTTTCAATTATTAACTTATTTTATTACTGACAAATTTGTTGCTAACTAACCAAAATTGTGAATTGCTTCTCATTATTTTAGCATGTTATATGTTTTAATTAAAAGACAATCTTATTGATTTACTACTTCAGTTGTTTATTAGTGTTTTTAACTTTGTCATTTAAAAAATGTTATGAAAAATAAATAAAAAATACTGAATATAAATGCATTTTGTATAATTGTAACTACATTTATTTTCCCTTAGAGATAGGAGGCAATATCTTTAAGAAGTTTTGTAAGTTCCCTTTAACAGGCACACCATGAAATGCCTATGTTAGATTATTATCCATTTGTGACAAATGTTTTAAGAATGATTATTAAACATCTGAATGTGAATGATATTATTTTTCTGTTATTATCCTTCTTGAAGATGGCACCTTTGAGGTTGTAATCATTAATTGTTTTTAGTATTAGTTAAAAACATAATTTAAATTTAAGATGAAATACTCCAATCGCTCCCTTGATTTTGCTATGTCCACCTATACATTCTTCCAAAGGAAGATTTTTATAAGAAAGGCTTCTATGTATTTCAATTCAACTACATTTTTTTTTCAAACACTACTTGAGAATGATTGCAGTTATTATCTTAGTTTACATTAACATCATTGGAAAATTTAGAACATGTTAAATAAATAAGGTTATCTTTTTTCATCAAGGTTTGGTTTTCTTTCTCATTATTTCAGATCAGAAAATGAAAAATATGTTTTCATTGGAATCAGAAATCTACGTTCTAGACATTAAGGAACATATTTGATTTTATGCCTGTTTCCCTGCCTGTGGTGGTGAGCTGGTTTCTGCTGCCTTGGATATATACCAAAATTTCTGTCTCATTCTTCTTCTATTTCTCCTCTCCGATCAATGAATGTGATGATTAATATCTACAATACTTTTTGAAGTGATAAATAATCAATTGTCATAAATTGAAAAATCATCTGATTAGCCAAGCATCTGTGTAACCGATTCTAGATATTATAAAAAATTAAACACTTACTGGATAAGTATTAGACCTGAGAATTTGTCACAATATTTATATATGCCATATGTATCTTTACTTTAGGTATAGCCCATTATAGGTAGCTAAATAAAGAGAGATGGGGTCGAGTAAAACTCCTGTTTCACACCTACTGAAAAGGAAGGCAGTGGAGACATCCTACTACTATACATGGAATTCCAAAGGTACTTAAGTTTAGAAATGTTTTTGTAAGGATAGGTCATATTTCTTGTTTTAGTGAGTAATTAATTTTAAATAATTTTTCTTTTTTACATATACTTACTCACTAGATTTTCTCCTTGGTATCAATATATTTTTTTATTACTTTTGGCTTATATAACTTCATATTTTGTTTCTTTAATCTTGTTATTTTACTTACATATTTAATTAATTACCTATACTTTTCTTTATTTTTTCATAATTTTCATTTTGTAAATATATATTTACTTACTAGATTTTCATATGTATTTTATTTTTTTGTTCATTCCTCTTTTTAATTTTAATATTACTTATTCTCACTACTTCTATAGCCTTTATCCCCTTATAATACTTTGGCCATACCTTTTCTTTCAACACTATTTATATATTTATATTGTTGGTTATTGGTTATTATGTTGGCCCTGACAAAGCCTAAAAATGTGGCCGAAACGTTGGTACTAATAAATAAGTTTTTACTTATTTGTAAACTTCACTGCACCCCCAACCATCTCATTGTTTATATATTTCCACGGCCGACTATTAACTCATCAATATGATTTCTGTTTTAAGAAAATAATTACATTTCACTGCCATATTCCAGATCCTTCAATTAAAACCAATTCATGATTTGGAAGGATATTCTCAATATTCAATCATAACAAAATTTTCGGGAAATATTGACAATAAAAGCTTATTGTTATAGATAAAAAAACCTTGCGCATTGTTTTTCAAATAATATCCGATTCAGGTACCTAAATCTATATTAATCGATTAAATCGACATATTAAGGAGATATCGTGAATAAAATATTTATAGTTTATTTCGATATTTATTATTAACTTCTATATCAACCTTTGACATTAATATTCCCTTGATATCCAATCCAAATTTCGATAAATTCATTATCAAATGGTTTAAATATTTTGAGGAAATATTTAAAGTTCATCCCGAAATTTCTTATCAACATGTACATCATTCTTCCAATTTTTCTCACAAAAAAAATGGTAATTGTTTAATTGAATGGAATTTATTCTTCCAATAATATACATTCCAAACATTTATATTTTCAGAATTAAACGATTTCGATATCTCTATAAATTAATAAGAGGCTAGAAACATTGGTATAGATGGTCCAATTCATACATCCATATCGTCGTAATCCAGCGTTATCATTATCAATTTTTGGTATCATTTTACCAATAATATTATTCACTTATCGATATCCTGAATATCAGACAATTTTTATATTTTAAGGAAATTTTAGCAATTCATTCCGATAAAATCCATATTGGCATTGATGTTTGGGTTTCTTCATCTAAAAATATCTTGAATTTGAGAAATGTTATATTCTTATTTATGTTCTATAATTAAGGATATTAGAGCAATATGGGAATATTCAGCAAAAATGACTAATGGTGATGCTGTTGTTATTCCCTTAATTAGGTAGTATCATAAACGAAGACCAACCTGTAGGAGGTATGAAAAAGATTTATGAACAGTTTATTAGATAATCTAACAATGCTGGAATTGATTTTAAGAAATTTGATGAAACTATAGCTTGGTTGATATCTCATTTGTCATCTTACCATGTAATGTGAATTTAGTTCTTTGTTTAGAGTAGGACATTACTGATGTTCAGATATTGTTTAGGTTGTGGGACTAACATTAAAAGATATTTTGTTAATATAGCAGAGAACGGTCAAAGGATTAAGGTTCAGAAAAAATGTACCAACATTTATTGGTATGAGCATACTGATTCCGAGTGGTAGCTATTTTGCTCAATTAACTTGATTCAATCTTTAATTATATATTAGTCACATAGGCTTACTTAGCTCAAACTGAAGGTAGCCTAGCAGATATTTTGGTTTAAGGCGATGAGTCATTAATTGGCCACTTCACTAATATTGATTTTATAAAAGCAAATGAGTTAGTTTCGACAGTTGGCGTTGGTATAAATTTTTGAAAATCATAAGTAACAACAGAATTGATGACAATGAGTATTTTAGAATGTAGTATTGATTATGTTCCCATGTAAGTTACAATAAATGATTGACAGCAGTATATTTATCAGATAATCCAAGATATTAAAGAATAAAACACGCCGTTTTCCAATTTCAGGCGCCTATTGCTCGATTTAACTTTTGGAAAATCATGAGTAACAACTTGACTCCCAACTATGGTTAGAATAATGGGAATACAAATAAATTTATAACTGGCTGTATGAAAAAATTCCAATGCCATTAAATTATTAAAAAAGTAACAACTGGAGGCCCCTCACTTTCAAATTTTTATAATCGAATCCACATGGAACGGATACACTAGAACATTAGATATCTCAATGTACACCTTCAAGTACCGATGGTAGAAAAAGGTAGTAACTAATAAAAATTATGTAACCACACGTAATGCAACCTACTAACTTCATGTTTTTTCTAATTTAGAGGAACAGAAAAAAAAAATACTGTTATCAGGCAAACGCCGCATATTAATATTTATATTATTCCTTGTATGTACTTTACACGGTTAGGTTCACACATGTAACAACAATATAAGATATTGAAATATGTATAAATGTAAAATTTGAATTAATAAAGATTCCAATAGAATCTGCTGACCCACTGAAAGCTAAAGTCTTACAGAAAGTATCTCTCGATGGCGTTTAATAGCCCAGAGACTTGACTAGGCTCTCAGATTTCTCCTCCATAGGTGGGAGTGTGTAACATTATCTATGGTGGATCAATACAACCTCGTACTAATTTGTGGAAATGGTCATGTGCCTATTACTTCTCTCTGCCTTCTCAGGATCTCTCATCCTTCCTGCATCTTCTATTCATAAGATCCTAAGATTAGCATCGTCAGAACTTACGTTTACCTTTGAGCCAGCAGACTTGTACCGAGTAGAATGAAATGTCCTTTCTGCAAGGATCAGTCAGGATTCTTCCTTCGCGACTGCATACGCTAGTACCCTGCAGAGCGAAGTTTCTATCCTTCGAGGACTTCCGGCTTGGACTCGTAAGACTCCATCCTGTCTGTTCACATTTTAACAAGCTACATATCTAATTTGAGCACGTGTTATCGAGGCTTTCGCTATATTGTACCTCAAATTATCAATTGGAGTCACATCTAATACAACCATCTCAACAAAGGTATTGAACTTAATTAATTGCATGTGACTAAAATGGATGCTGACGGAAAAGGACTGAATTCGTATAATAAAGAATTCCTAGATAGTGAGAATTACCATTAAACATGGAAATTTAAAATGCTGACATTATTTCAAGAAAAGGGTGTTCAAATTTTATCTCAACAGAGTTTAGTCAAATGTCGAAATCTGAGAGTACAACAGAGATTAAATCTAAACAAATAAATGCAAACAATTAATTGTTCAATGTATCCATGATTCACAATTCGATATAATAAGATACAAAAATGTGGCATATTAAAAAAAAAACTGCAGAAATATATTTGGATGAGGAAGAAATTAGTATTCAAGACAAATTTATGGGCTTTCTATCCATGGAAACAATACGAGTGGCTTAGGAAAGAAGAGAAATGTGGTGTTCTATAGTTCTCCAAAATTTAAATAATATGTTACGTTAACGTCACGTCCTATTTTAAAAACTTTCTTTTTATAAAACTTCCGTGCTGAAGAAACGTGTTATTAAATGTTAGAAACATAATATTGTACTGATAAATGAGAATGTAAACATTTGATAAAAGAAGACGTAAGAAATGATAGGATGATGATTTCAAACAGATAAGCTGATTCCCGAATTCTTTCGACACCTGCCTTTTTTTATTATTTTGTTAAAAATGTGTAAGATACCATTATTTTAAATATATTTTATGTACGATTGTCCTTTGAGCATCAACAAATGGATAACGACTTAAAAAATATAGACAAATTAAAAGTTAGTAAAAAACTCAGTGAATTTCAAGTAATGTTAACACTCAGTGTGTCTATGTAAGGAAGTTATCAAAATTTTTCATTAAAATTGTACTTAATAATTTTTAACTAACCCTGTAGAATGAAAACTTGGACTGAAGTTATTATATGGGGTAGAAGGAAAAAAATAAGTTTTAGTTTTCATTCTCTGGTATATTGGGATCTCTAGGCTTTTGTATTATTGGTTAGCCAAAAAAAAGGTTATCTTGTTGTGATATTATGGAGGTTATGGTCAGCTGTCAACTTCCCGGTATCACGCTGACGGGCTCAGCCTGAGGACTTATCTTAATTGATGTTGATATTTTTTTTAGAGTCTTAATTATTAAAAGATAATCATGAAAATTATTGTATTGTAACCTAAGGACCATTATCTCAAATTTATTTAAGATGTGGAAGTATTCTGCTACGGGATTGAAATCCATATTTTCGATCATTATATGTGATTTTAGTTTAGAAATATGGTTCTAATGTTAGCTGATTCTAGTTTATTTAGGTAATTTTTTTCTATATAATGAGGGAAGGCTATGTTTTGTTGACTTTGAATCCTGACCAACAACCAATAGTTATTAGAAGAAGTTGGTGGAGGGTGAGGCAAAACTTGATTTTTTTTATCAACTTTTTTGTGATTACTTTATCTAATGATGTTTTAAAATTTGTTTTATAGTCATGGAATCGTTTATCTAGGCTGCAGAAAAATTTAATTACTACACTAAGTTTTTTTATTATTGTTGTAATTTTCTATAAGTGGATTTGGAGTGGTGGAGTACTGCTTGAAGAAGAATATCATATTAAACCTTACACGGTAGCTCTTCTAAATAGTAATAAAGTTATTTCTATCGCCCCTGACAAAGTAGAAAAACAAGAAATCAAGGTAACTATTGAATTTGTGAATCGCAGTTTCTCTTATAATAGATATCTTTTTAAATAAAACAAAATTTGGATTTGAATATTCAGTACTAATAAAGGTAGTGATACTATGATTGAATATATTCTTGAATTTCTTAATTTATAGCATAGGGTTGTTAAATATAATATGTCCGCAATTACAAATTAGGTATTAAAAATTAATGCACTTTTAATTTAATGTTATTATTTTTCTTTATATTTCAAACTTTAATCCATCATCGCTGGTTCTTATCATTTGTGACCTATTGTTCGTTCTTGTCCTTCCACCCTTAGAGGGCTTTAGAAGTCTTGTTCTTATCTTATCATTCATCACTGTTTTATAAGACAATGGTATATTTTGGGTGGCTTTTAATCTGATGTTGATAAAATTCATATTTATGACTCAAGTGAGGTGCACCTACTCGAAAACGGCTTCTGACGATTTTGATTAAACTTTTTATATCTGTGTTTAATTAAATGGTCTTTTATTTCAACTAGGTATTATCTACATTGGAATAGTGTGACATAACTGAAATACTCAATTTTTAAAATTATTTTCTCCTAAGTTCATTTAACTTATTCGTTGTGGAAGGAATTGGTCAGAGCATTCCTTCTAATAGATTTTATTAATTTTTTTTTTTTAGATATCAAGTATGTTCAGTATTAAATATCTCTTGTACGGAGAGTCAGAATTAGAAATGGACTTACCTGTAAGAAGCCTAAATTCTTCATGACGGCCGGGTAAAAATTTCCAACTTCCACTGCAGAGGATTCCCCATCAATTTGTATTGAACTAAGCTGAACCTGGTTACTCACTTCATCGGATAGTAGCCAAATACTTTTGAGGCATTAGATCAATATCTAATTGATTCGGTGAAAGCTTAGACCATATAATCTCTTCTGATCACATTCATGTGTACACAACGTTTGTTATCTTTTGTCAAACTGTTGTATTGTTAGTAGGTACAAAGTTTATATTCATTATTTTTGCCTTATGAAATCTCAAAATATGAATTTTTAATGTCAGTGGAAGTTGTGTGATGCCTGCATACACCAGATTCTTTCTCCTTAAGTTCATTATCAAATTCTTTCATAGTTTATATTTATTAGGTATTTACGTCTTGTTTGACTGTCTCAATGAGGATAAGATTTAGCTGGTATTAAAGACTATTTAATTGTGATATAAAGTGGCATTTTCGGTTAGTTGATTTTAGCTAAGTTGCTGCAACATCTCAGGCAACAGCTTTCTTAAATAGGGAATTTCAGTGTTGTTCAACTTTTTATTTTTGAGCTAGGCCGATCACACGCGATATACACACGCTAACATACCATTCTGAGAGATTTCGTTGATTGGGCCTTTAGGGACCGTTAAGTGCTTATTTCCATTGAAAACTTGGCTTCAAAATTTCTAACAATTACAATATATATTTCCCCTTAATATATGTTTCATATATAGGTGAATGACATTTAATAATAAATAAGTATTTTTTGCTCTTTAAAAAATAATTTTTTTTTTTTGTTTTCTTCCTGAATGATGGCAAAATTGAGATATATCAAATTTCTTTTATTGTGATAATCCGTACATAACCAACCCTCACAACATCAGGATATTATTTTTCAATTAGCTGTTAAGTTCATTCAGAAAGTATTCATTTTTATTAGGAATTTTTATAAGTTATTCCTTTTAATTTTTGAGATTAATTCCACTTTTAAATAGTTTTTGGAAAATAATTAAGTGATGTTTGTTCTAGGAAAATGTTGTTGATATTCCAGAACAAGCTGCTCAAGCTCAGGTCGACCAACCAGTTTTCTTTCAACAGATGAGCAACAATAATATAAATGAAGAATTAACTGATAGGCAAAAAGCGGTAGTGAGTGCCTTTAAACATGCTTGGAAGGGCTATAAAAAGTGGGCTTGGGGTCATGACAATCTAAGACCTATTTCAAAGAAGCCTAGTAATTGGTTTAAATTGGGTCTTTCAATTGTGGATTCCATTGACACTATGTATATTATGGGACTGAAGGAAGGTATGCATCCATTTCCTATTTACGAAACTAAAATAAAAGTTTACTTTTCAATATATAAGTGAAAAAAAAATTTTATTGCACTGTCGACTACTGTTAGATAGATATATTACTGTTTATAATAGTGTGTTTAGTTCGTATTGAGATAACTAATGTCATTCAACACCAAAAATAAAATAAAGTAATAAGACCTCAGAGTAATCCCACATCTCAGGGATGGGTTTAAATTTTTATTCAGATAAACACTTATCCAAAAGTATCCAAAAGACACTTGTCCAAGTCCACTTGGACTTGAACATATACTGACAGGTCGGCCACAAATTCAACAACAAATAGAAGGACTGGTATCCGTTTACAGTATCTGTAGGGAATATTATTGAAAAGGTTGTTCCACCTGGCTTTGCTTTTTCGAATTATTGGGGACGATCTGAAGCATTGAGACTACTTAGGACACTTCAGAGACCTGAACCTCAAAAATTGTGCTCCTGACTAATGCAGCATAAGTTATTCAGGTTGAAGTGAAACAAAGGCCTGGGGAAAATTCCCAGCAAGCTTGAAATATTGATGGTCATGCACAAGATAGTTAGGCAAATCCTTTGACACTAAGGGTTTACTGGAAACAAGAGAGTAGACATAGGGCCTTGGGTCTGCAGTTGGATTGTGCCCTCAGCCTCGAAGATGTAAAGACTTTCTATATACCCACCATTACTGATCAATGGATTTCAGGAGCCTCCCAAATCTTGACCCTCGAAGTGCCATCCACAAAATTACTTGACGAGAGCAAGTCCTCATTTTCCATTTACAACAGGCTCAGAGCCCACCTATTCGAAAACATATTGGCTCCAGTCCTCTCTGTGAGCGTAGAGAAGGTGAATCAAATGCTGAGCACATACTCCAAATGTGCAGTTTATTTTCTGAGCAAAGGCAACTGTTCTGGTCCTCTCCACCTGATATACAGAAAAAGCTCTATGGAAGCCTGGAGGACCTCAGAGGGACCACCAAATTCCAAATTCCTCCACCAAATTTTAATCCCTGATCTGCCTATCTAATTGAAGAACACCAAGAACAAGAGAAGTATTTTTATTCATTCTGAGAAACTATAGGACACTGTTAATCTGGTACCCTATATTTTTCCTGATCATTAGCTTCATAAAATCTGATATCTAAGTGTGTCAGCAACTCTTGTTATTTATTTGGATTGGATCTTGAAAAGTTTGTAGTTTATACAAATGTGGAACCCTCCAAATGGTTATGAGTGAAGTAAAGAGTCCTCATTAATTGTCCTTAGACTTTTATAATTTTGTTCAACAGTGTAATTGTTATTGACAATTAAATAATTATCAAAAAGTCAGTCATTCCCTTTTTTTCTACTAGGTAAAGAATTAGTATGTTGCCCTCTAAAAATCTTGGATTTGCTATTTAAATGTAAATATTGTAATTATATCATAATTACATTTTTTTATTTAGTTTGATACCAGTTTGAAATTATTTAATTATTATTCATAGCCATATAACGATAAAGTAAAAATTTTATTTAATGCCCTTTAATTATAATTAAAAAATACTAGTTTGAAATGTAGCTGTAGATGAGAATAAATGTAGCATTAATTGTCCTGAGGAATCGGCTTCACTAGGATTGCAGGAGTGTTAAAATTAACTGTATAAATGTTTTGTAAATATGTTTTCAGAAATTATAAAATCATAATTATTATACTTTTTTTTCAGAACTAAAAGAAGCTCAGAACTGGGTTGAACATTCCTTAAAGTTCACTGAATATAATGATGTAAATTTATTTGAAGTCACTATACGTGTATTAGGAGGACTCCTTTCTGCTTTTCATCTCACTGGTGAATCTGTTTACAAAGATAAAGCTGTAAGAAACAGTTTATTTCTTTTAATAGCTAGGTTGTAAATGTTGATCAGAAAGTAATTAGGTATTTAGTTATGCTTTCTTGTTTTATCACTGCTTGGAATCGGCACATTCCTGAATTTAGTTGATTTTCATAGGTTATATAATGAAATGAATGATTTTGGATTATATAAAATTTTTGCTCATCTGTATGAATGCAGTGTGACATTGATGAAACGGTACTGTGTCCTACCAGTTGTAGATGATTCTTTACCGATTTTAATAGCTCATTCATTACAAATCTTTGAATGAATAATTTTTATTACTACATTTCCAAAAATTTAAAAATTTTGGAATTAAAAAATTCAATTAGAAATTGAAATTTTAAAATTCCTAGATTTACTTTGATTTAGTGTGTTAGTGACTTCTTTACCTGACCCCTATCAAACATTGCAGGGTCATACATCTCAACTTCTTTTATTTAAGTTTAATTAAACTGCAGAACTAACATTTTGGACTTTTTTGTTTTTGTTATTAAGAAATTAACCATTTCGTTCTTCATTTTCTAAGAAGTCAGAAATTAATTTTTATAGATCCCATAGTAATAATAAATAAATATTACAAGGGAAAGCTTGGTTTGTTATGACATCTATAAAGATGTTATGACATCTATAAAAAGGTTTGTTATGACATCTATAAAAATTTAATGTTAATTTCAATAGAAAGTGAAGAATATATAAACAGTTGAAAAATAACAATAACTATTTGAAAATAATGAGGAATTTGGGATTAAAATACAGTAGAGTACTGATTATCCAAAACGATTAGGAATTAGGACCAGATCCATTTCGAACTAAGCAAAATCATTCATAAAATAAACTCAGATTACAGAGTTACATAAGGTATCACATAAATATTATTTATGCTATTGGGTTAACCTAAGAGTTAGTGTCACGTTAGGTGTGAAGTTGTTTATATAAACAGATTTGAACACATTTGCTATTTACCTGGACTTGACCAAACTATGCTTTAGAACTGACAACATTGAGAAATTGTCAATAATTTTTAGTTTAAGGAATAACAAAAACTCATCTTGATAAATTTATCACTTGTTCACCTCCAACCCAAAAATATACAAATTGGTTTTTGTGTACAATTTTCAAAGTAATAAAAAATTATCATGATAGAAAGGGTAATGATGTGTTTATTGTTGATCTTAGATTCAATAAAACGAAAAGATGTCCGGGGGTGCTATCAATGGAATAGTAATAAACAAGAATAAGTAAAAATTATTCTGGTTAAGTTAGTAAAACTTTTTATTTTCTTGATGCTAATGTTTCAACCTAAATTCCAGGGCTTCTTCAGGGTTGACTGTGTGGATTTTCCACTACCATAGAATAGCTAGTTTTACATTGCAATGACAATACTATTATTTAATTGTTTGTATAATTATGTTTTCATTCATTTTTTACTTAGAGAGAGCTGTATGATCGTTTATGAAAATGTTTATCAATTAAATATTTTTTTGTTTTAGAAAGACCTGGGGGAAAGGTTGCTCCCCTGTTTTACTCAATCTCCTTCTCCTATTCCCTATTCTGATGTGAATCTTGCATCCCATAATGCACATTCACCTGGATGGGGACCTGATAGTTCTACATCAGAAGTTACAACTATACAGTTAGAGTTCAGAGACCTTTCTAGGATTACAAATGATCCAAAATTTGAGGTATAGCTTCATTTATACTATATATAAATGTTCATTTATATAACTATTACCAACTATGACCTATTATCTAATCTTTTTATATTGTGGTGTTTAAAAAAATTAATTTTTTTCTATTAAAGGAAGATGGTGGGGGTGCGGTCAAAGAAAAATCTCAAATAGAAATTAAACCATTTAATGTGAGCCAATGTTTTGTCCTATGTTGCAGGGTTTCATGAGGGGTAAAAAAGATTGTTACCTTATTTTAGCGTTTGTATCTTTTTTAGCCCTGATGAAGCCCTGCAATGTAGGACAAAACGTTGGCTCACATTAAATTGTTTAATTTCTATTTGAGATTTTTCTTTGACTGCACCCAGGAAAATGGTCTCCTTTTATATATTACACTCGGGTAATCAATGATCTTCCTAAGTTTTTTCTCTTTTAATCTCTAAAACTACTTTATAGACAGAATTTTTGTTGAATCTTGTTTGTTAAATCTCTTCCATACCCTATTAGCTAGATATTTATTATAAATTTAGTTTATGTAAATGCTAACCATTCTTTGTAATATTTGTGAGATGGTGAAATTGTTTTGATATATTTAAAAAAAAAAAGTCTTTAAATTGCATTTGTGAAATTAATAAAATGGATGGGAAGAGTTGAATTTAACCAGCTTGCTATAAAAAAATTAAAGGAGCTTAGACGAGTCTTGAAAGTAAACCTCATTCAAAAGCACCCTCAGTCATCAAATGAAATGGTGCAACATCAAATTGTTGGTTCAGAGATAGTTTCAGGTAATAAACAATAATCTATATTTTGAGAATATAATGGATGAGTGATCTATAATTTTTTTTTTTAATATAAAGAGGATGCAAACACTAATTGGCTGTCAGAAATTAGAATCATTATTTCTCACAATAAGTTCCTGTGTCATATGTGTTCATCCATTTTTCATGATGATTAGATTGTTGTCGAACTTCATTCCTCTATAGTAAACTAGAATACAAAATGATTGTCTTTGGTTTTAATACTAGAAAGATAA